>NC_060184.1:73703976-73956476 GCF_021184085.1 Oncorhynchus gorbuscha | reverse complement strand
GGGTAAGACAGCCCCTGAGTCTGTCAGTCAGTCTATGTCTGTTGGCCTATCTGTCTGTCCTTCTGTCCGTCCGTCTGTCTGTCTGTCTGTCTGTCTGTCTGTCTGTCTGTCTGTCTGTCTGTCTGTCTGTCTGTCTGTCTGTCTGTCTGTCTGTCTGTCTGTCTGTCTGTCTGTCTGTCTGTCTGTCTGTCTGTCTGTCTGTCTGTCTGTCTGTCTGTCTGTCTGTCTGTCTGTCTGTCTGTCTGTCTGTCTGTCTGTCTGTCTGTCTGTCTGTCTGTCTGACTGAGAGTTCCTGGTTAGAGTATGTACAGCAGGGATGGATCAATTTCGGGAACGTGGTCGCAACTTACTTTTGCAAGTTGGAATAGTAGAATACACAAGGTACAATTTAGAAAGTTGGTTGTGTATCAGCAGTGTTAATCGTGTTATGTAACTGACAGTCATTCAATTAGCCATGTCAGCAAAACATTTTTTAGATTGGTAATCATGATCAAATTACCGACCAGGGTGCCCCATTGATTTTGTTAGTCACTCTCACTCGGATATCATATTCAAAGTGCAAACATTTCTCTCCGCCCCGTGGCAAAATCACTAGAATTGCATTAAATTAGTTATGAATTTGCTAAATCTTCTTTCCGCCTCATGGAAAAATGTGTAGAATTGCAGCAAACTTGCATAAAAAGGGGGCCCCGAAAAATGGTTTGCTCGTAAGGTGGGTGGGGGGTCCCCCCCCAACAAAAATGCTATTAGGGCTGCCAAAAGGCTAGGGCTCTGACTGCAATTTGTGGGTATGGATGTGGGTATGCAGACCCTTGAGCCACTGTGGCCCCCTTATGATGAGTTCAGATTTTTTGTGACCCCCCCCACCCCCCACCCCCATCAAAGATGCCCATCCCTAATGTACAGTGTGAGTTTCAGATGAACACATGTAATACAAACACCTCCGATTGACATTAATTCATTATTTAAATGAAATATAAGCATGTCTTGAATTAGAATTCTGCTCTATTGGTAACCTCACAGGTGTCAAGAAAGACATGAATCACCTCCATTTGTTTTACACAAAACATAAACTACTTCATGCCTTAGTTGTGTTAGCTTATCCCTCTGTCATTGCTGTGGTTGTGGTTGCTGTTGTTGTTGCTTTTGTTGTTGCTGTTGTTGTAGTTGCTGTAGTTGCTGCTGTCGTTGTAGTTGTTGTCGTCATCTTCTACGTCATTGCTTCAGCTCTTCCCTCCCATGCGCTTCTTATAGAGGACAAGGAGGTGATGGATGAGAGCGGTGGACACAGAGAGATGATGCAGGTGCTAGGCAACACGCTCATGGCCATGTTGAACAAGTACTGGATCTACATCTGCGGAGGGATGTTCTTCTTCGTCAGCTTCGAGGGACGCATCGTCATGTACAAGATCATCTACATGATGCTGCTCCTCTTCTGCGTGGCCTGCTACCAGGTGCTGTTACTGTGGGCTTACTGCACCTTCCTGTCCGGGTGGCTCTGTGCAGGTTTTTCATCTAGCCCAGGGCTGATGCACCCTTCAGGACCTTCCTTTGGGTCCGTACTACTAAGTCAAGTGCACTCCACGTACACCATTTCTGTACTTCTGGAGTGCACGAAAATGTGTACGGAAATGTATGCACTCACTGCTGTAGGTTGCTCTGGATAAGAGCGTCTGCTGTTGACTAAAATGTACATTTAAAATGAGTATCTATAACCATCAAACTACACTTAGTGTAGTAGTGGATGGTGATCTGAAGGTGTAAAAGTTGTGTAACATTCTCTCTGGCCATCACCAGGTGCACTATGAGTGGTGGAGAAGCATGCTGAAGTACTTCTGGATGTCTGTGGTGGTGTACACCATGCTGGTCCTCATCCTGATCTACACCTTCCAGTTTGACTCCTCCATCCACGTCTGGTTCAACATGACCGGCATGAGCAAGGACAAGTGAGTAAAAACATATATATATATATATATAGAGAGAGAGAGAGAGAGAGAGAGAGAGAGAGAGAGAGAGAGAGAGAGAGAGAGAGAGAGAGAGAGAGAGAGAGAGAGAGAGAGAGAGAGAGAGAGAGAGAGAGAGAGAGAGAGAGAGAGAGAGAGAGAGAGAGAGAGAGAGAGTGTCGTTCCGTGTCAACCGCCCTCCTCCTCCTGTCTCTCCCTGTGTAGACTGGAGGACCTGGGTCTGGAGAAGTTCTCTGTCCCGGCTCTGTTCACGAGGATCTTCATCCCCACCTCCTTCCTGTTGGTCTGCATCCTCCACCTGCACTACTTCCACCAGCGCTTCCTCCTGCTCACTGACATCAAGACGGTGGCAGACAAACAGAAGAGCACGATCACCAGGTGAGTGTCACGCGGACCACACACTGGAAAATAAGTTGTGACTCTCTGGCAGTGACCATCCAATTGACCGTTTTTCCCTGAGTCCCACTAAGTGTCACAGGTTTGAAAACTCTTCCAAAAAAAGCATGTTGTTCCACCTATTCGAGTAACTTCAATATCAGCGCTGTTTTTCTTTAGCAGGTTTTACATTACTTTTCACAATGCAAATGGTTTATATTAATAATACGCCTTTAGTTTGTTACATTCACTGCTAAAATGGACCAAGTGTGACCGCTAAGATATGTGACTCCACGGATGGTGGTCCTGGACGGTTTGGCTGTGATTTGGGGATCCTGGAACAGACAAGGTTGGGGACCGCAGGTCTAGTATTGGTCTCTAGCAGCCTCTGATTCAATTAAAACTTTCCATACTCTGTCCGGCAATTCATTGAGGTGAAATCCACCATGCCTATCCATTACCCATGCCCCCACTGGCTGGTAGTTGAACTGTAATGCCCCCACTGGCTGGTAGTTGAACTGTAATGCCCCCACTGGCTGGTAGTTGAACTGTAATGCCCCCACTGGCTGGTAGTTGAACTGTAATGCCCCCACTGGCTGGTAGTTGAACTGTAATGCCCCCACTGGCTGGTAGTTGAACTGTAATGCCCCCACTGGCTGGTACTGGCTGGTAGTTGAACTGTAATGCCCCCACTGGCTGGTAGTTGAACTGTAATGCCCCACTGGCTGAAACTGTAATGCCCCCACTGGCTGGTAGTTGAACTGTAATGCCCCCACTGGCTGGTAGTTGAACTGTAATGCCCCCACTGGCTGGTAGTTGAACTGTAATGCCCCCTCTCTCTGTCTGCTTGGGTCTGATCCTTTTGTCCTTACCTGTTGTACCATTAGAGTGCCTGTTGTACCATTAGAGTGCCTGTTGTACCATTAGAGTGCCTGTTGTACCATTATGGTGCCTGTTGTACCATTAGAGTGCCTGTTGTACCATTAGAGTGCCTGTTGTACCATTAGAGTGCCTGTTGTACCATTATGGTGCCTGTTGTACCATTAGAGTGCCTGTTGTACCATTATGGTGCCTGTTGTACCATTATGGTGCCTGTTGTACCATTATGGTGCCTGTTGTACCATTAGAGTGCCTGTTGTACCATTAGAGTGCCTGTTATACCAGTAGTTTTAGGGTGCCTGATTTAGCATTAGCTAACTAGTTGTTGTTATGCAAGGCACGAATGTAGCATTGTTGACTACAGAAACCACTTTCTGTGTATTACATGTACCACTGTCAAAGGTGCAGTGGAAGTGCTGTTGGAAGTGTTCGTTAAATCAATTTCATCACGTTCTTCCATTGAAGGCATATTTTGATGGCTGACTTCTCTAGACCCCTTTTCCCGACAGGGTCCAAAGCTTCTGTGCATGATGGGGGTTTCTCTACTTTACACACAGTCTCTCCTCTACTCATAGAAAACATCCCTTCAACATTGCTTCCTGTCAATCGTGAATGATAATTCTTCAAGTTTTACCAGTGAAACGTCCATGCAGCATCTGCATACGAACCATTTGAGCTCAATCAGTTTCATGGGGATATGCAAAGCACATATTTTGCCTAGTGGCGCTCGCTGAGTTTCGGCCACATTAGAGAAAAAAAAGCACAATTTACACAGTCATCCTAAAATCTTTGTAAGAAATGAGGTGGTGTTTTTGGTGTAACAGCAACGTTATAATATGTTGTTGTACTCGGTTCCCCAGAATACTGAGAACATTGTGGGATCTTGCAGACGTTGATTCAGCTTTGATGTATATTAAATGGCCACCAGAGTAGCCTGTTCTCTCTAAGTAGAACAGAGTCTGTGTGTGAAGTGGAAAATCCTGCACATGGGCAGACGCTTCGGGACCTTTTGTAACGCTCGTCGTTGGAATGAGGTGAGGACCAAAGCGCAGCGTGGTAAGTGTTCATCATTATATTTATTAAACACAGAACACTAAACAAAATAACAAAGGAGAACGAAACAGTTCTGTAAGGTGACAGACACATAACACAAAACAATCACCCACGAAACACAGGTGGGAAAAGGCTACCTAAGTATGATTCTCAATCAGAGACAACGAACGACACCTGCCTCTGATTGAGAACCATACCAGGCCAAATGCAAAAACACAACATAGAAAAACGAACATAGACAACCCACCCCAACTCACGCCCTGACCAACCTAAAACAAAGACAGAACTAAGGTCAGAACGAGACACCTTTAGATGTCGGGAAGAGGGGTCCAGGAAAGTCGGATCCGCAGCCACTCCCTAGTTTGATTTGGGAGATTGCGAGTAGATGTTAAATAATTTCTCCATAAGTTAGAATACTTTTTATAGTGGAGTACAGTATTTGTCACATGTTATGAGGAAGAAGTGACTGTATTGACTGGTTGGACTCTCTTTATTTTAAATCACTTTGAGACAAGTGGTCATGAAGGGAAGCAGACAGAACAAATTCTCTTGGTAACTGCAGGGACCCAGCCTGACAGTGCCTCCCATAGAACTAGAGGGACAACTATTAGGAGCTTTGTCTGTTCTAGTCATTCTATTTCTATCTCCACTCCCAGGCTGGTGCACCTAGATGGCAGTCTGGCAGATATCTCTCTCATCAAACCCACCCTCACTGTGACCACCAAAGACGAGGAGGCTGGGGAGAAGGTGCAGCTGGAAGAGGAAGATGGGAAGGAGGAGGAGGAGAAGAAGAGAAGTTATGAGGAGGAGGAGGAGGAGGAGGAGGAGGAGGAGGAGGAGGAGGAGGAGGAGGAGGAGGAGGAGGAGGAGGAGGAGGAGGAGGAGGAGAAGAGGTATGAAGAACCCCTGGAGCACTGCAGCAAGGCGGAGTCCCCGTTCGACGAGATGTCAGGTACCTAGATAGAGAACCTGACACACATGCACAGGGATAACAAATTAACCTTTTATGAAAAGCATTAAATGTTAGTGGGTTTGCAAGCACCTTCCTTCATAATATTTCAGCCAATAAAAGTTGATGAATCTAATATAGAAGCCGTCATCTGGAGAGAGAGCGAGAGAGAGAGGGAGAGCGAGAGAGAGAGAGAGAGTGAGAGAGAGAGAGAGAGAGAGAGAGAGAGAGAGAGAGAGAGAGAGAGAGAGAGAGAGGGAGAGAGAGAGAGAGAGAGAGAGAGAGAGAGAGAGAGAGAGAGAGAGAGAGAGAGAGAGAGAGAGAGAGAGAGAGAGAGAGAGAGAGAGAGAGAGAGAGAGAGAGAGAGAGAGAGAGAGAGAGAGAGAGAGAGAGAGAGAGAGAGAGAGAGAGAGGGAGGCAGAGAGAGAGATAGAGAGAGAGGGAGAGCGAGAGAGAGACAGAGACAGAGAGAGAGAGAGAGAGAGAGAGAGAGAGAGAGAGAGAGAGAGAGAGAGAGAGAGAGAGAGAGAGAGAGAGAGAGAGAGAGAGAGAGAGAGGCAGAGGCAGAGGGAGAGAGAGAGAGAGAGAGAGAGAGAGAGAGAGAGAGAGAGAGAGAGAGAGAGAGAGAGAGAGAGAGAGAGAGAGAGAGAGAGAGACAGAGACAGAGAGAGAGACAGAGGGAGAGCAAGAGAGAGAGACAGAGAGAGAGAGAGAGAGAGAGAGAGAGAGAGAGAGAGAGAGAGAGAGAGAGAGAGAGAGAGAGAGAGAGAGAGAGAGAGAGAGAGAGAGACAGAGAGAGAGAGACAGAGACAGAGGGAGAGCAAGAGAGAGAGACAGAGACAGAGACAGAGACAGAGACAGAGACAGAGAGAGAGAGAGAGAGAGAGAGAGAGAGAGAGAGAGAGAGAGACACGACAGTAAACAGATGGCAATGGAAGTGTCTAGATTGTTGGATGAGAAAAGCAGCTTGGTGTTTAACCAGGGCCGTGCTCCTCCAGTATGTATCATTCTATCATGGTACTCTGGACACACCTCTTTGGACACACCTCTTTCTCAGAGGTATTTTCTCATAGGTTCTCATGGTTGTTACGCTGTCCTTTATGCAAAACGCTGCTAGCTATAGTTAGTTTGGAGGATTTCAGTTGTTGAAGTCCCATACTGTAGTTACAGGCTGCATGCAGTTCTCTAGTGGTCTTTTCCCACTGAATGGTGTGTTCATTCGATGCTGACTACAGGCTCTGCTCAACACACTGTCTGCACAGTCGTTCCTCTGTTTGACCGGGCTGATTTCTGGGTGTGTTTGTGTGTGTGTGTGTGTGTGTGTGTGTGTGTGTGTGTGTGTGTGTGTGTGTGTGTGTGTGTGTGTGTGTGTGTGTGTGTGTGTGTGTGTGTGTGTGTGTGTGTGTGTGTGTGTGTGTGTGTGTGTGTGTGTGTGTGTGTGTGTGTGTGTGTGTGTGTGTGTGTGTGTGTGTGTGTCTGAACCCTGATGCTGTCTCAGTGTCTTGACAGAACAATGCTCGGGCTGTTCAACATCTGTTTCCTGCTGAAGAAAGAATGAGTTTGAAAATCAAGTTTTGGTTTTATTAGTTGTATGTACAGGATGCACATTGGTATACACTGTCCAATTAAATTATTACTGGCAGGTTCCTTCTCAATAATGCAACAACAACAATAATAAATAATAAAATGTGTGTGTGTGTGTGTGTGTGTGTGTGTGTGTGTGTGTGTGTGTGTGTGTGTGTGTGTGTGTGTGTGTGTGTGTGTGTGTGTGTGTGTGTGTGTGTGTGTGTGTGTGTGTGTGTGTGTGTGTGTGTGTGTGTGTGTGTGTGTGTGTGTGTGTGTGTGCTGTGTGTGTGCTTTGGGTGTGTGTGTGTGTGTGCTTTGTGTGTGTGTGCTGTGTGTGTTTGTGTGTGTGTGTTTGTGTGTGTGCTTTGGGTGTGTGTGTGCTGTGTGTGTGCTTTGGGTGTGTGTGTGCTGTGTGTGTGCTTTGTGTGTGTGTGTGCTGTGTGTGTGCTTTAGGTGTATTGTGTGTGCGTGTGCTTTGTGTGTGCGTGATGACACAATGCCACCATGCCCAGAAAGTGCTGAAATCCCCTCAGCCCGGTCACATATAGACAAGGAGAGTAAATCACACATGGAAGTGACACAGCAGTGACAACGCAGTGCCCGTCTCCTCACCCCGAACACCCTACTTGCTAGCTCTGACTGCCGATAGCTGTACCCACTATGACTGTGATATGTGGTTGTCCCACCTAGCTATCTGAAGATGAATGTACCCACTATGAATGATATGTGGTTGTCCCACCTAGCTATCTGAAGATGAATGTACCCACTATGACTGTGATATGTGGTTGTCCCACCTGTGAAGATGAATGTGGTTGTGGTTGACCCACCTAGCTATCTGAAGATGAATGTACCCACTATGACTGTGATATGTGGTTGACCCACCTAGCTATCTGAAGATGAATGTACCCACTATGACTGTGATATGTGGTTGACCCACCTAGCTATCTGAAGATGAATGTACCCACTATGACTAAGTCAAGATGAATGTACTGAATGATATGTGGTTGTCCCACCTAGCTATCTGAAGATGAATGTACCCAAATGATCTGAAAAATGTAAATGCCCATGAAGATGAATGTACACTGATATGTGGTTGACACTGTTGAATTGTGATATGTGGTTGTCCCACCTAGCTAAGATGAATGTACCCACTCAGACAAGTTGGATGTGAAAAGGTTTTCTTTTGATTGTGAAAAGGTTGTGAAAGAGGTTATTCCAAGGTCAGATGAAAGTATCACTTGTTTGTAAAGCATCATGTCAGATGACACATTATACTGAATGAAGAGAGCTGTGTGATCTGTCGATGTTGTCCCCCCCATCCACCACTATTCAAAATGGAACAGCGCCCTCTAGTGGTAGACTGTCTATCTGAAGATGAATCTCTGTCTCCTCCCCTCTTGACTCTCCTCTCCTCTGAAGATGAATCCCCCCTCCCCTCTCCCTCACCTGACCTCTCCCTCTCCTCTCCCTCTCCCACTCCTCTCCCTCTCCCTCTCCTCCCACTCTCCCTCTCCTCCTCTCCCTCTCCCTCTCCCACTCTCCCCCTCTCCTCTCCCTCATCCTGACACTCTCCCTCTCCATCCTGACACATTATACTGAATGAAGAGAGCCCTCCCCCCTCCACCACTATTCAAAATCCGCCCTCTCCCTCTCTCCTCTCTCCTCCCCCTCTCCTCTCCCTCTCCTCCTCCTCCCCCTCCCCTCTCCCTCTCCTCTCCCTCTCCCCTCTCCCTCCCTCTCCCTCTCCTCTCCCCTCCCCCTCTCCCTCCTCCCCCCTCTCCTCCCCCCTCCCTCCCTCTCCCCCTCTCCCTCCCCTCTCCTCCCCTCTCCCTCCCTCTCCCTCCCCCTCTCCCTCTCCCTCTCCCTCTCCCTCTCCCTCTCCCTCTCCCTCTCCTCTCCCTCCTCCCTCTCCTCCCTCTCCCTCCCTCCTCCCCCTCCCCCTCCCCTCCCTCTCCTCTCCCTCTCCCTCCTCCCCTCCCTCTCCCTCCCTCTCCTCCCCTCCCTCCCTCCTCCTCTCCCTCTCTCCTCTCCTCCCCTCCTCTCCCTCCTCCCTCCCCCCCTCCCTCTCCCTCTCTCCCTCTCCTCCTCTCCTCCTCTCCTCTCTCCTCCCCCCCTCCTCCTCCCTCTCCCTCCCTCCTCTCCCTCTCCCCCCTCTCCTCTCCCTCTCCTCCCCTCTCCTCTCCCCCTCTCCTCCTCCTCCCCTCTCCCTCTCCCTCCCCTCTCCCTCCCTCTCCTCTCCCTTTCCTCTCCCTCTCCTCCCCTCCCTCTCCCTCTCCCTCTCCTCCTCTCCCTCTCCCTCTCCTCCTCTCCCTCTCCTCTCCCTCTCCTCCAACCTCTCCCGCTCCCCTCCCTCTCCTCTCCTCCCTCTCCTCCTCTCCCTCCCTCTCCTCCCTCTCCCTCTCCCTCTCCCTCTCCTCTCCCTCCTCCTCTCCTCTCCCTCTCCTCCTCCCCCCCTCTCCCCTCTCTCCCCTCCTCTCCCCTCCCTCTCCCTTTCCTCTCCCCTCTCCTCTCCCTCTCCTCCTCTCCCTCTCCTCTCCCTCTCCTCCTCTCCCTCTCCCTCTCCCTTTCCTCTCCCAGACCTGAGGAGTAAGTGGTATCTGGTGGTGGACCGCCTCACGGTGCTCTTCCTCAAGTTCCTGCAGTACTTCCAGCAGCTGCAGCTGACCATCTGGTGGCTCCTGGAGCTCCACATCATCAAGATCGTCTCCTCCTACATCATCTGGGTCTCAGTCAAAGAGGTGACCTAATCAGCCACCATCTCATCAAGATTCAATGTAGAACCCTCTGTGTAAAGGGTTCTACATGGATCTCAAAAGGGTTCTACCTGGAACCAAAAAGGGTTCTCCTATGGGGACAGCCGAATAACCTTATTTTTGTTGTAATTTTTTGTTGTAATTATCTTTTTATTAGAATGTTTTCTTTTGATAGGGGTTACATAGACTACCAAAAAAGTGCACCACACAGACTAAGTCCAATTAAAGGAATAAGGATACAGCAAAAAGTTATAGAAAAAGGCAGTCATTAAAGAAAAACATCACAATTATAATATGGGTCATTTATGGGAGGTTTTCTACATAGGACCACAATGGAGACCAGATTTACCTAAATGTATCAGACTTCTGGTGTAAATCAAGGGTAAGTTTCTCTAGGGGTAGAATAGCAGAAGCTTGAGAAAGCCACATTCTCACAGATAGTACTTCAGGTGTTGACCATAATAACAATGTGCACTTCTTGGCTAACTAAACAAGGGTATTGAACAGACGTTCAGAGTCCGGGTCAAACACAACGTTACAATCAAAGTAGAGGAAATAGACATTCAGTGAAAGAGATAATTGTCTACTCAAGTTCTTTTGAATCTGTAAATGAATATCATTCCAGTGTGTATTTATTGTGGATCCCCATTAGCTGCTGCCAAGGCAAGGCAGCAGTTAGTCTTCCTGGGGCAAGGCAAAATTAAGGCAGTTGTAAAAATATTACAATACATTATACAATACAACACGGTAAGTGTGTACCCCCAGGCTCATACTCCACTATCACATATCTACAACGCAAAATCCATGTGTACGTGTGTGTATAGTGCTTATGTTAACATGCGTTTGTCTGCATGTGTCTGTGCCTGTGTGTGTGTGTGTGTCTCTTCACAGTCCCCGCTGTTCCATAAGGTGTATTTTTACCTGCTTTTTGTCAGGTTTTCGCCTGCCATATGAGTTCTGTTATACTCACAGACATCATTCAAACAGTTTTAGAAACGTCAGAGTGTTTTCTATCTACTAATAATATGAATATATGAGCAACTGGGACTGAGGAGCAGGCAGTTTACTCTGGGAACCTCTGGGCACCTTATTTATCCAAGCTACTCAATACTGCCCCTGCAGCCATAAGAAGAAAAAATACAAAAAAGTTGTTGAATTAAGGGGAATTAACATAGATCTCTGGATTAAAAATAAATATGGGGGGATACCTAGTCAGTTGTACATCTGAAATGTGTCTGCTACGTTAAACATAGAGGTGTGGGAGGGGCTGCCTTAATCAACATCCACATCTTTGGTGTCCGGGGAACAGGGGGTTAACTGCCTTGCTCAGCGGCAGAACAACAGATTTTTACCTTGTCAGCTCAGGGATTCGATCCAGCAACATTTCGGTTACTGGCCCAACTCTCTAACCACTAGGCTACTAGGCTAATCATATGCACATGCCCGAACGCACACACCATGCAGTCACATGTAGCCTAGCCTATATAATACATTTTAAAAATACAAATTTCAGGCCTAAAGTAAATGAATATAGCCTAGTAATTACAACCCTTTGCCTATCTTGAGGCCCAACTAAATGAGAAAATGAACAAGAACGTCATTGGCTTTGGTTTATTCATTCATGAAAAAAATGAAAAAGAACCTCTGTTGTATAATGGAAAGCTTAGTTACATTACCTGAAGAACCCTTTTAGATTCTAGATAACACCTTTTATTAAGAACCCTTTTAGATTCTAGATAACACCTTTTATTAAGAACCCTTTTAGATTATAGATACCACCTTTTATTAAGAACCCTTTTAGATTCTAGATACCACCTTTTATTAAGAACCCTTTTAGATTCTAGATAACACCTTTTATTAAGAACCCTTTTAGATTCTAGATACCACCTTTTATTAAGAACCCTTTTAGATTCTAGATACCACCTTTTATTAAGAACCCTTTTAGATTCTAGATAACACCTTTTATTAAGAACCCTTTTAGATTATAGATAACACCTTTTATTAAGAACCCTTTTAGATTATAGATACCACCTTTTATTAAGAACCCTTTTAGATTCTAGATAACACCTTTTATTAAGAACCCTTTTAGATTCTAGATAACACCTTTTATTAAGAACCCTTTTAGATTATAGATACCACCTTTTATTAAGAACCCTTTTAGATTCTAGATACCACCTTTTATTAAGAACCCTTTTAGATTCTAGATACCACCTTTTATTAAGAACCCTTTTAGATTCTAGATACCACCTTTTATTAAGAACCCTTTTAGATTCTAGATACCACCTTTTATTAAGAACCCTTTTAGATTCTAGATACCACCTTTTATTAAGAACCCTTTTAGATTATAGATACCACCTTTTATTAAGAACCCTTTTAGATTCTAAAGACCACCTTTTATTAAGAACCCTTTTAGATTCTAGATAACACCTTTTATTAAGAACCCTTTTAGATTATAGATACCACCTTTTATTAAGAACCCTTTTAGATTATAGATACCACCTTTTATTAAGAACCCTTTTAGATTCTAGATACCACCTTTTATTAAGAACCCTTTTAGATTCTAGATAACACCTTTTATTAAGAACCCTTTTAGATTCTAGATAACACCTTTTATTAAGAACCCTTTTAGATTCTAGATACCACCTTTTATTAAGAACCCTTTTAGATTCTAGATAACACCTTTTATTAAGAACCCTTTTAGATTCTAGATACCACCTTTTATTAAGAACCCTTTTAGATTCTAGATACCACCTTTTATTAAGAACCCTTTTAGATTCTAGATAACACCTTTTATTAAGAACCCTTTTAGATTATAGATACCACCTTTTATTAAGAACCCTTTTAGATTCTAGATAACACCTTTTATTAAGAACCCTTTTAGATTCTAGATACCACCTTTTATTAAGAACCCTTTTAGATTATAGATACCACCTTTTATTAAGAACCCTTTTAGATTCTAGATAACACCTTTTATTAAGAACCCTTTTAGATTCTAGATACCACCTTTTATTAAGAACCCTTTTAGATTCTAGATACCACCTTTTATTAAGAACCCTTTTAGATTCTAGATACCACCTTTTATTAAGAACCCTTTTAGATTCTAGATAACACCTTTTATTAAGAACACTTTTAGATTCTAGATAACACCTTTTATTAAGAACTCTTTTAGATTCTAGATAACACCTTTTATTAAGAACACTTTTAGATTCTAGATACCACCTTTTTTCTATAAGTGTATAGATGCATTGTACTGTTAGACCACATACTCTACGTCCAGGAAGTGAAGGTGTCTCTTCTGTCCTGTTTTCTCCAGGTGTCTCTGTTCAACTATGTGTTCCTGGTGAGTTGGGCATTCGCCCTGCCCTTCGGTCAGTTCAGGCCCCTGGCCTCCAGCGTCTGTACCGTCTGGACCTGTGTCATCATCGTCTGCAAGATGCTCTACCAACTCACCTCTATAAACCCCTCTACGTACTCGAAGAACTGCTCCATGGTGGGTAGCAGCCCAGGGAGTGTCGGGTGGTGGACATGGGGTGTGTGTTTGTGGAGTGGGAGGGGTGCTGTATGTACATTATGTTCAGGGAGTGTCGGGTGGTGGACAGGGGGTGTGTTTGTGGAGTGGGGGGGTGCTGTATGTACATTATGTTCAGGGAGTGTCGGGTGGTGGACAGGGGGTGTTTGTGGAGTGGGGGGGGTGCTGTATGTACATTATGTTCAGAGAGTGTCGGGTGGTGGACATGGGGTATGTGTTTGTGGAGTGGGGGGGTGCTGTATGTACATTATGTTCAGGGAGTGTCGGGTGGTGGACAGGGGGGGTGTTTGTGGAGTGGGGGGGGGTGCTGTATATACATTATGTTCAGAGAGTGTCGGGTGGTGGACAGGGGGTGTGTGTTTGTGGAGTGGGGGGGGGTGCTGTATGTACATTATGTTCAGGGAGTGTCGGGTGGTGGACAGGGGGTGTGTTTGTGGAGTGGGGGGGGGTGCTGTATGTACATTATGTTCAGGGAGTGTCGGGTGGTGGACAGGGGGTGTGTTTGTGGAGTGGGGGGTGCTGTATGTACATTATGTTCAAGGAGTGTTGGGGTGGTGGACAGGGGGTGTGTTTGTGGGGGGGGGTGCTGTATGTACATTATGTTCAGGGAGTGTTGGGGTGGTGGACAGGGGGTGTGTTTGTGGAGTGGGGGGGGGTGCTGTATGTACATTATGTTCAGGGAGTGTTGGGGTGGTGGACAGGGGGTGTGTTTGTGTGGGGGGGGGTGCTGTATGTACATTATGTTCAGGGAGTGTTGTGGTGGACAGGGGGTGTGTTTGGAGTGGGGGGTGCTGTAGTACATTATGTTCAGGGAGTGTTGGGGTGGTGGACAGGGGGTATGTGTTTGTGGAGTGGGGGGGTGCTGTATGTACATTATGTTCAGGGAGTGTTGGGGTGGTGGACAGGGGGTGTGTTTGGAGTGGAGTGGGGGGGGTGCTGTATGTACATTATGTTCAGGGAGTGTTGGGGTGGTGGACAGGGGGTATGTGTTTGTGGAGTGGGGGGTTGCTGTATGTACATTATGTTCAGGGAGTGTTGGGGTGGTGGACAGGGGGGTGTGTTTGTGGAGTGGGGGGTGCTGTATGTACATTATGTTCAGGGAGTGTTGGGGTGGTGGACAGGGGGTATGTGTTTGTGGAGTGGGGGGGTGCTGTATGTACATTATGTTCAGGGAGTGTTGGGGTGGTGGACAGGGGGTATGTGTTTGTGGAGTGGGGGGGTGCTCTATGTACATTATGTTCAGGGAGTGTTGGGGTGGTGGACAGGGGGTATGTGTTTGTGGAGTGGGGGGTGCTGTATGTACATTATGTTCAGGGACTGTCGGGTGGTGGACGGGGGGTGTTTGTGGAGTGGGGGGTGCTGTATGTACATTATGTTCAGGGAGTGTCGGGTGGTGGACGGGGGGGGGTTTGTGGAGTGGGGGGGGTGCTGTATGTACATTATGTTCAGGGAGTGTCGGGTGGTGGACAGGGGGTGTGTGTTTGTGGAGGGGGGGTGCTGTATGTACATTATGTTCAACTTTCCAAGATTTTCTTTCCTATATGTTTCTGTTCTATGTATCTCTATATATCTCTATTTATCTCTATGTATCTCTATATATCTCTATGTATCTCTATGTATCTCTATATATCTCTATGTATCTCTATGTATCTCTATGTATCTCTATATATCTCTATGTATCTCTATGTATCTCTATGTATCTCTATATATCTCTATGTATCTCTATGTATCTCTATGTATCTCTATATATCTCTATTTATCTCTATGTATCTCTATATATCTCTATTTATCTCTATGTATCTCTATATATCTCTATTTATCTCTATGTATCTCTATATATCTCTATGTATCTCTATATATCTCTATGTATCTCTATATATCTCTATTTATCTCTATGTATCTCTATATATCTCTATTTATCTCTATGTATCTCTATATATCTCTATTTATCTCTATGCATCTCCATTTATCTCTATGTATCTCTATTTATCTCTATGTATCTCTATATATCTCTATGCATCTCCATTTATCTCTATGTATCTCTATATATCTCCATTTATCTCTATGTATCTCTATTTATCTCTATGTATCTCTATATATCTCTATGCATCTCCATTTATCTCTATGTATCTCTATATATCTCTATGCATCTCCATTTATCTCTATGTATCTCTATGTATCTCTATTTATCTCCATTTATCTCTATGTATCTCTATGCATCTCTATGCATCTCCATTTATCTCTATTTATCTCTATGTATCTCTATGTATCTGTGTATCATTATGCTCCTTGCCTGTGTTGTGCTAGCCTGTACTGGTTCAGGACGTTAATGACACTCCTGTTCTCTCGTCTGTAGCCTCTGAACTACACGGATAACCAGAGGAGTGAGATGGCTCACTCCCTGCTCTACAGCGCCCCTGTGGACCCAGCCAACTGGGTGGGTCTCCGCAAGTTCTCCCCTCTACTGGAGAACCTGAGGGTGAGAGGAGGAGAGGTGCCCTGGGAACCTGCCTACACACACACACACACACACACACACACACACACACACACACACACACACACACACACACACACACACACACACACACACACACACACACACACACACACACACACACACACACACACATATAGGCACATATGCAGCATGTGCACGCACACAAATACACACACACACACATAGGCACATATGAAGCATGTGCACGCACACAAATACACACACACACACACACACACACACACACACACACACACACACACACACACGCAGACACACACACACATCTACGCAACCTGTCTCTCTCACATATAACTGAAACTACTGTAACCGTGTTATATTATACACTGGTATCATCTCCCTAACTGCCCTTTTTAGTGCTCAAATTACCCTTCATCCTTGGAGATGGCCTGAAAACAATTGGATGGACCCATAGAATTAGGAGTTAGACATTTTGAAATTAGGACTTTAATAGGATTTCTTTGGTTGGATCAATGTTGTTCATAGTGGTGCCCATGTTTAAATCATGATTATATACACTGTCATTTCAACCCTGACCCATTTATCTGTCCTGTGTCCATCTCCATCCAGAACAACCTGTTGATTCTGGCCCTGCTGGCGTTCGAGGTGACCATCTACCGCCATCAGGACCTGTACCGCATGAGAAACAAGCTCTCCACGCCCGTCACCAGAACCATTTTCCACGATATCACCCGGCAACACCTCGACGACAGCATCGTCAACGGTGCCAAGTACTTCATCAACTACTTCTTCTACAAGTTCGGCCTGGAGGTATGATATCATGTCATTGTTGAGTTCGCAAATACACTCTTATTATGTTTTTTACTTGTGTGATAGTTGGAATATTTACCACTATATCTCTCTTTTGAAATACCTTTCATGGACGTCAAAGTAATTGTTGAGTCACCTACATTGTATGGAATTACGACTGAGCCATAATACCTACTTATGAACTCGGGAAATATAAAACTTGTTGTGTATTTGAGGTTTAAAAAGGCTTCAAAAATGCTTCTGAAGTTTGCAATTTTAACTTTGACATTTCAGACTTGCTTTTCCCTTATGAAAAATCTATCAACCCCTACAAGAAATGTCCATTAATTATAATCAACATAATAATTCACATCTCCTTTTGCTGCAGGATCATTTTCCTGTTGTAGCAAACTGGCACAAACTAAGATCCTAAATCTGTAAACCCAATATAAAGTCTCTTGAGTAAAAATGTTCCTAAACATTATCATTGCATCGTCAGACATGCTTACTGTTGGCGGTGAACGTGATTGGCCAGAGGATGGACTTCTACGCCATGCTCCACGCTTTCGGCCTGATCGCAGTCATCTACCAACAGCGCCGGAAGGCCATCGCTGACACCTGGCCCAAGTACTGTTGCTTCCTGGCCTGCATGCTCACCTTCCAGTACTTCGTCTGCATTGGCGTTCCCCCGGCCGCCTGCAAAGGTGGGTTGACCAATCCAAGGCTCCCCTCTTGCAGCCGTTATCTTTTGTCTACATGTCACCCCTTGGTATTTCAGTACTCAAGACACAGGTCATCATTTCATCACTGCGTAATGATCATGTTTTATAAATCAGAGTTGTTGTATGTGTCATGAGTCAATAGCGTCTATGAAGGAGAAAACTTACTAAACTCCTCCCCCAGACTACCCATGGAGGTTCCCCTCATCCTCCACAGACTCCAACGTCATCAAGTGGCTGTATTTCCCTGACTTCCACACCAAGCCCAACCCAATGTTCCTGCTCTGTGAGTGAAACCATTGACTGAGCATTTGCCATTAGGATTGGGACTGGGATTGGGACTGGAATTGGGACTGGAATTGGGAGTAGGATTTAGACTGGGACTGGAATTGGGTTTAGGACTAGGACTAGGATTGGGACTGGGATTGGGACTGGGATTGGGACTGGGATTGGGACTGGGATTGGGAGTAGGATTTAGACTGGGACTGGAATTGGGTTTAGGACTAGGACTTGGATTGGGACTGGGATTGGGACTGGGATTGGGACAGGAATTGGGACTAGGATTAGGACTGGGATTGGGATGCGACTGGATTTGCAATTGGGACTAGGATTTAGACTGGGACTGGAATTGGGTTTAGGACTAGGACTAGGATTGGGACTGGAATTGGGATTGGGACTAGGATTGGGACTGGGATTCGGACTGGGGTTGGGACTGGGTTTGGGACTGGGTTGTGACAACACCTCTTCTTCATCCTCCTGTTTTCTGCTCATCCTCATCTTCCTCATCTTCTTCCTCCTCTTCCTTCACCTTCTCCACCTCCTCCTCCTCTTGCTCCTCCTCCTCCTTTCCTCTCCCGTCTCCTGTAGATGACTTCATGCTGCTGCTGTGTGCCTCGCTGCAGAGACAGGTGTTTGAGGAGGAGAAGGAGGAAGCCGTGCACCTCCTGGCCGGTGACAACATGGAGATCTGCAGGGACCTGGACTCCGCCTTCTTCAGTCAACACAACCCCGTCCCAGACTTCATACACTGCAGGTAAGGGGCTGGTGCACAGGCTGTGTATGACTCAGGATTCAAACCCGTGACTTGAAAATGAGTTATCCTTACGAGCTAAAGCCTTTATGCTACACAGTACCAGCCAGGCCCAGGTCTGGTACACAGGCTGTGCCTGATCAGGCTTCAAAACCTGTTACTTGAGAATGAGCAATGCCTATGTGTGAAAGTGCCTGTGTTTTTCTCAGGGAGACAATATGAGTCGTTTGATCTTAGACAACGTTCGTCATCAGGGAAGAGTCATTTGGTGAACTACCGTCTACTACATGGCATTCAGGTCAAATCATTCCACTCTCTCTCTCTCTCTGTCTCTGTGTGTCTCTCTCTCTCTCTCTCTCTGTCTGTCTGTCTGTCTGTCTGTCTGTCTGTCTGTCTGTCTGTCTGTCTGTCTGTCTGTCTGTCTGTCTGTCTGTCTGTCTGTCTGTCTGTCTGTCTGTCTGTCTGTCTGTCTGTCTGTCTGTCTGTCTGTCTGTCTGTCTGTCTGTCTCTGTATCTCTCTCTCTCTCTCTCTCTCTCTGTCTGTCTGTCTGTCTGTCTGTCTGTCTGTCTGTCTGTCTGTCTGTCTGTCTGTCTGTCTGTCTGTCTGTCTGTCTGTCTGTCTGTCTGTCTGTCTGTCTGTCTCTCTCTCTGTATCTCTCTCTCTCTCTCTCTCTCTGTCTCTGTCTGTCTGTCTGTCTGTCTGTCTGTCTGTCTGTCTGTCTGTCTGTCTGTCTGTCTGTCTGTCTGTCTGTCTGTCTGTCTGTCTGTCTGTCTGTCTGTCTGTCTGTCTGTCTGTGCTTCTCTCTGTCTCTGTCTCTCTGTCTCTGTGTCTCTCTGTCTCCGTGTCTCTCTGTCTCTGTGTCTCTGTCTCTGTGTCTCTCTGTCTCTGTCTCTGTGTCTCTCTGTCTCTGTGTCTCTCTGTCTCTGTCTCCGTGTCTCTCTGTCTCTGTGTCTCTCTGTCTCTGTGTGTCTCTGTCTCTGTGTCTCTCTGTCTCTGTGTCTCTCTGTCTCTGTGTCTCTCTGTCTCTGTCTCTGTGTCTCTCTGTCTCTGTGTCTCTCTGTCTCTGTGTCTCTCTGTCTCTGTCTCCGTGTCTCTCTGTCTCTGTGTCTCTGTGTCTCTCTGTCTCTGTGTCTCTCTGTCTCCGTGTCTCTGTATCTCTCTGTCTCTGTGTCTCTCTGTCTCTGTGTCTCTGTCTCTGTATCTCTCTGTCTCCGTGTCTCTCTGTCTCTCTGTCTCTCTGTCTCTGTCTCTGTGTCTCTCTCCAAAGTACTTATTAATGAGTCAATTTAGACACATTCCTTGGGTTACTCCTCCTCCAATTTTGCCGTGAGGTGAGTTAATTGAGCGATCGGATAGCCCTTCTCAAAGTGGAGCACAGATAACACATTGTCAAACACCTGTGTTTTCCCACTGCTCTCACAGCTCTCTCCTGCACACTTTGCTGGTATCAGATAACTCAGCGATGTTAAAAAGAATCACTCCATCCAAGCCTTCCACCGTGTCCTGTGAGTGACTCAAACAAGGCTTTCTATGCTCCTGGAACCCAATAGTCTCCCTGAAACAAGGGGAACCGTTCTGACACTAGTGACCGTTAACCCTGTGACAGCCGGCTCTTACAAAGAAGAAGACAGCTGTAGCATGTCAGATATCCAGTTGAAATGTGTTACATTTTGAGTTTGCATCCCAATATTGCACTTTATATACATCACAGAGGACTGATATATAACTAAACTGTTTGACATAGAAACTCCAGATTTTCTGAAGGTTTTTAAATTCATGTTTATTAATGATTAAATTATGAGAAATAATAATACCGTTCCACCCAGGAGGCCACTAGGTCATTTGACTGCAGGTACTAATGAATTTCCCTCCCCCAGATCCTACCTGGACATGCTGAAAGTGATCATGTTCAGCTACCTCTTCTGGTTCGTGCTCACCATCATCTTCATCACGGGCACCACCCGCATCTCCATCTTCTGTATGGGCTACCTGGTGGCCTGCTTCTACTTCCTGCTCTTTGGGGGTGACCTGCTGCTCAAGCCAATCAAAAGCATCCTGCACTACTGGGATTTCCTGATCGCCTACAACGTGTTTGTGATCACCATGAAGAACATCCTGTCGGTAAGTGTCGATGACACTGGCTACAGTGTTGTTGAATACTAGGTACAGTGTTGTTGAATACTGGGTGCAGTGTTGTTGAATACTAGGTACAGTGTTGTTGAATACTAGGTACAGTGTTGTTGAATACTGGGTGCAGTGTTGTTGAATACTAGGTACAGTGTTGTTGAATACTAGGTACAGTGTTGATGAACACTGGCTACAGTGTTGTTGAATACTAGGTACAGTGTTGTTGAATACTGGGTGCAGTGTTGTTGAATACTAGGTACAGTGTTGTTGAATACTGGGTACAGTGTTGTTGAATACTGGCTACAGTGTTGTTGAATACTAGGTACAGTGTTGATGAATACTGGCTACAGTGTTGTTGAATACTAGGTACAGTGTTGATGAATACTGGCTACAGTGTTGTTGAATACTGGGTGCAGTGTTGTTGAATACTAGGTACAGTGTTGTTGAATACTGGGTACAGTGTTGTTGAATACTAGGTACAGTGTTGTTGAATACTAGGTACAGTGTTGATGAATACTGGCTACAGTGTTGTTGAATACTAGGTACAGTGTTGTTGAATACTAGGTACAGTGTTGTTGAATACTGGGTACAGTGTTGTTGAATACTAGGTACAGTGTTGTTGAATACTAGGTACAGTGTTGTTGAATACTGGGTACAGTGTTGTTGAATACTAGGTACAGTGTTGTTGAATACTAGGTACAGTGTTGTTGAATACTGGCTACAGTGTTGTTGAATACTGGCTACAGTGTTGTTGAATACTAGGTACAGTCAGAATTCGTCAAACCGAATTTGAGATTAGTTGGGGGGACATCTTGGCACTAAAGGTTGTAGTAAGATGTAGGATTCAGTGATAGGTGGGGAGGCATAGATAGAAGTTCAGTCCATTATTAAAAATAAATAAACGAGTGTGCTGAAACAAGCGGCCTGCAGCAGACATAGAGATACAATGTAATATGTTCTTTTTAATTCTGCAACAACAGTATATAGTAGATATAGTGGTGTGATTGGTTGCTGCTGTGTCATGTTTTAGCTGACTGTGGTTTGTCCACAGATACTGGCCTGTGGATACATAAAGTCCCTGGTCACCAATCACTGTTGGCTCATACAGCTGTTCAGCCTGGCCTGCACTATAAAAGGCTATTCTAAACGTAAGTGACTCAACCACCACTGTAAAGCAGAATGCCTTTGGAAACACACTTTCTCTGTTTTGATATGTGACAGAAAATGTACACCCGCTTAAAAGGATTTGCAAAGCATTATTCCGTTGAATGTTCAGAAATGCTTGATGTTAACTCAATCTGAAGTGGAGTTGAGGAGAAAAGTTTCACTTTCTTCAAAATGTAAAGAATTAACAAATATTTGATGATTTACGTTTCTTGAAATCGTTGCAGCTGAGCAACAGGCCAACAAGCATTGTGAGTTGCCTAGCGACGAGGCAGGCATCATCTGGGACAGCATCTGTTTTGCCTTCCTGTTGCTACAGCGACGCGTATTCATGAGCCACTACTTCCTACACGTGGTCGCCGACATTCGCTCCTCACAGATCCTCGCCTCCAGGTAAACTTTAACGTTGTTTGGTTTGGTTTACTCTACTTTCACAATGACCATTAAAAATAAAACAAAATCTAATTAAACTTGACTGTGTATTCAATGTATTTGTCAATTGATATTAGATGTATTGTGTGTGTTGCGTTAGAGGGGCTGAGCTGTCCCAAAGCACCATAGTGAAAGCTGTAAAAGCCAGGATCGAAGTGGAGAAGAGGTCCATGGACCTGCTGAAGAGACAGTGAGAGCATGTGTTTTCTACAGACAGAAAATATACACATATAGTATAACACATATGTGCCATATACACACACATAATATACAGTCCTTCCACATGGATGATGTACGCACAGAGATTTAATATAATAATAATAATTAGCTGAGTGCTTATACTTGTCCTTTTTCACATGTACAAGTGTGTATTATACACGTTTTTTTTGCATATCCCAACTCATATCCCAACTCATATCCCAACCCATATCCCAACTCATATCCCAACTCATATCCCAACTCATATCCCAACACATATCCCAACTCATATCCCAACACATATCCCAACCCATATCCCAACCCATATCCCAACTCATATCCCAACTCATATCCCAACCCATATCCCAACTCATATCCCAACTCATATCCCAACTCATATCCCAACTCATATCCCAACTCATATCCCAACACATATCCCAACTCATATCCCAACTCATATCACAACTCATATCCCAACTCATATCCCAACTCATATCCCAACTCATATCCCAACCCATATCCCAACTCATATCCCAACTCATATCCCAACTCATATCCCAACACATATCCCAACTCATATCCCAACTCATATCCCAACACATATCCCAACTCATATCCCAACTCATATCCCAACACATATCCCAACACATATCCCAACTCATATCCCAACTCATATCCCAACACATATCCCAACTCATATCCCAACTCATATCCCAACTCATATCCCAACACATATCCCAACACATATCCCAACTCATATCCCAACTCATATCCCAACTCATATCCCAACACATATCCCAACACATATCCCAACTCATATCCCAACTCATATCCCAACTCATATCCCAACTCATATCCCAACACATATCCCAACTCATATCCCAACACATTAGACAGACAGTATAAACTCTCTCTCTCTCTCTCTCTCTCTCTCTCTCTCTCTCTCTCTCTCTCTCTCTCTCTCTCTCTCTCTCTCTCTCTCTCTCTCTCTCTCTCTCTCTCTGTCTGTCTCTCTGTCTCTCTCTCTGTCTCTCTCTCTCTCTCTCAATTCAATTCAATTCAATTCAAGGGCTTTATTGGCATGGGAAACATGTGTTAACATTGCCAAAGCAAGTGAGGTAGACAACATACAATTTGAATATATAAGTGAATATATATATCTCTCTCTCTGTGTATCTCTGTCTCTGTCTCTCTCCATCTTTATTGGTCTCTCTTTTGCTCTCGCAAGCTGATACCAGTCTGAACACATCCACACACACCCCGACTCCTAGCCAGCCCAAAGAACAGAGAGAAAACCAAAGTACAGATTCATTAGTTGTTGCTTCTATCTCTGTGTCCAATCAGAATGGACCGTATCAAGAGTCGACAGCAGAAGTTCAAGAGGGGGAAGGAGAGGATTTTGAGCTTGGTGCAGGAGAGCGGAGACGCAGGCCACGGACACAGCAAGGACGAGGAGGAGGAGGAGGATGAAGGTGGGATGGCTAGAGGCCTTCTGGGCCTTGAGGAACTAGTGCACTGAAAGCCATGAAGGGGATGATCTTGTCCTGCCAACCCATATCGGCCTATAAAGTTTTGCATTGATTTAACGATACGTCTGTTTGTAGAAACATCACAGTCCCACAACGATTACATAATATATACTGTTCATTCAAAACATCAAGGTTGTTTTTCAGATAAAGAAATGAGCAGAGAGAAGCAAATACAACGGAGGTGGAGGCCGTGGGTAGACCATGCATCCAGTGAGTGACCTTCAACCTTTTGATTTCATATTTGGAGCAATTCAGCTTGTAATATTCCTCTTAAATACGATATTGTCTATTTCCTGTGGCTGTAGTTAATGTACATGTAACAAAGTTAGGCTTGAATGTGTTTATTGACACTCAAGATGATTATCATATCTTATATGAGTTTGTCATTACATAAATATATGTGTGTACCATAGGAGGCTGGTGAGGGGAGGACGGCTCAGATAATGACTGGAATGAAGTGACTGGAATGGTATCAAACACAAAGAAACCATGCGTTTGATGTTTAAATACCATTCCAATGATTCCATTCCAGCCATTGCTACGAACACATCCTCCCCAATTAAGGTGCCACCAGCCGCCGGTGGTGTGTATGTGAGTTCATCTCTCATGGAGTGGTGGACGTTCCAGAACTCCACATCCTTTCCAACCGCTTCGCTAAACACAAAAACAACTGCCGTTCTGAATTTGCTCCAGTCATTCAAATCCAAACAACACCCATCTATTTCAGTGACTACCTGGACCTGCCATTTGTGTTTGAAGTATTGAAACCAAACCATATGATTTCAATTTAAAGTATTTGTATAAACATGATAAGGTGACTGTAAGAAACGCTCATCATTTCAAATAGGTTACATGTCATATTAAACAGCATATAAACTCTCTAAATAGGTTACATGTCATATTGAACAGCATATAAACTCTCTAAATAGGCTACATGTCATATTAAACAGTATATAAACTCTCTAAATAGGCTACATGTCATATTAAACACTCTGAATAGACTACATGTCATATTAAACCGTATATAAACTCTCTAAATAGGCTACATGTCATATTAAACAGTATATAAACTCTCTAAATAGGCTACATGTCATATTAAACAGTATATAAACTCTCTAAATAGGCTACATGTCATATTAAACAGTATATAAACTCTCTAAATAGGTTACATGTCATATTAAACAGTATATAGATAGATAGATAGATAGATAGATAGATAGATAGATAGATAGATAGATAGATAGATAGATAGATAGATAGATAGATAGATAGATAGATAGATAGATAGATAGATAGATAGATAGATAGATAGATAGATAGATAGATAGATAGATAGATAACCCAATCAAAAGGGAAAGTTCGATGAAAGTGGGAATATGCCAGGCCTATTGAGCCGAAATCAATTATGGCCTATAGAAAATAGAACAAAAATTAAGGAAACTTTTAAGAAATTATTTGTTTTGTTTATAAATACTTTGCTACAATGACCCACGAGCTACCCACCTCATTCCTTTCTGTTACCATGTTCACGTAGTAAGTACACCACCTTGTTAGGGCAGTGGTCCCGTGGTCGGAACATATATCAGCGGAAATTTCAAGTGCGCCACGTATAGTTTTTGATAAAACTCAAACTTTCATTAAAATGCACATACAATGTACTGAATTAAAGCTACACTCGTTGTGAATCTAGTTACCGAGTCAGATTTGTAAAATGCTTTTCGGCGAAAGCATGAGAAGCTATTATCTGATAGCATGTATCCCCCAAAATACTGCACCGTCACCTAACAACAGATTTTGCGATAGCCGGGGGCTACTCAAAACGCAGAAATAAAATATAAAACATTCATTACCTTTGACGAGCTTCTTTCTTGGCACTCCTAGATGTCCCATAGACCTCATTTTGGGTCTTTTTTCGATTAAATCGGTCCATATATAGCCTAGATATCGATATATGAACACTGTGTGAACAACGGAAAAAAATCGCGTTTTATAACGTAACGTCATTTTTTAAAATTTAAAAAGTCGACGATAAACTTTCACAAAACACTTCGAAATACTTTTGTAATGCAACTTTGGGTATTACTACACGTTAATAAGTGATAAAATTGATCACGAGGCGATGTAAATTCTATTGGTGTCCGTCTGGAAATGATGTCTGGAAAAATCTCAACCAAAATATCCGGTCGCAGACCTGAAGAAAAAGCCTGTCTCTTCTTCGTCTGACCAAGAAACAAATCGTAGGCAAATGACAAGACTCTAGACATCATGTGGAAGCTGTAGATACTGCAACCTCAGCCCCATTTAATGTGGATCGGCTATAACAATGGGTTGAAGTGGCAGATGGATATATTTTTCAATTTTCAGTGATCAGATTTTCCTGCACTTTTCGATGAAACGCACGTTCTGTTATAGTCACAGCCGTGATTTAACCAGTTTTAGAAACGTCTGAGTGTTTTCTATCAACACATACTAATCATATGCATATACTATATTCCTGGCATGAATAGCAGGGCGCTGAAATGTTGCACGATTTTTAACAAAAAGCTGCGAAAAGCTGCGAAAATTCTCAACTTCCCTAAGAGGTGGATATGTGTCTTTTCAGATTCCACAATGATTCTTTAGTTGTGGACACTACATCACCACACTCCCTCTCATGCTCTTGGGCCTCATCTTTGTAAATCACCTTGATTTTTCACCTGTGTGTTTTATCAGTTTCTTTCTGAAAATATTTAGTGAACTCCATGACAGTAGCTAAAGTAAGGGGCTATAACAGCACACAAATAGACTACAAATGCATGCTGGGCCAGGCATGCCCTGAGCTCGTGAAGTGAGTGCTACTCGAGCGAAATTGGAGAGGGCTAAAAGGCCAACGCTCCAGCCTTTGGGAATCTCGCTCCGCCCTCCAGTCAAATTGGGAACGCTCCACTGTACACTCCGCTCCACTGTACACTCCGCTCCACTGTACACTCCGCTACCCTGTACACTCCGCTCCACTGTACACTCCGCTCCACTGTACACTCCGCTACCCTGTACAGTCCGCTACCCTGTACACTCCGCTCCACTGTATACTCCGCTCCAGCTCCGCTCCACTGTACACTCCGCTACCTTGTACACTCCGCTCCACTGTACACTCCGCTCCAGCTCCGCTACCCTGTACACTCCGCTCCAGCTCCGCTACCCTGTACACTCCGCTCCACTGTACACTCCGCTACCCTGTACACTCCGCTCCACTGTACACTCCGCTCCACTGTACACTCCGCTCCACTGTACACTCCGCTCCAGCTCCGCTACCCTGTACACTCCGCTCCACTGTACACTCCGCTCCAGCTCCGCTACCCTGTACACTCCGCTCCACTGTACACTCCGCTCCACTGTACACTCCGCTCCAGCTCCGCTACCCTGTACACTCCGCTCCACTGTACACTCCGCTCCACTGTACACTCCGCTCCAGCTCCGCTCCACTGTACACTCCGCTCCACTGTACACTCCGCTCCACTGTATACTCCGCTCCACTGTACACTCCGCTCCAGCTCCGCTCCAGCTCCGCTCCTCTGTACACTCTGCTCCAACTTCGCTCCACTCACTTACTCTGGTACAGTGTAATACACAAGTGGACTAGTATAAGTGCATAACCTTTAACCTTGTCTTTCACTCCCCTCTCAGTGGTGAGAAGTGGTAACTATTACCTGTTTGAGACGGACAGTGAAGAAGAGGAAGATGAGGATAAAAATGAGGAAGAGCAGCCCAAGAAGTCTGCATTTCAGGTTCGAACGTAGGAAATCATCCTTTTACCACTGTCCTGCATTGTCAGAATAGTGATTTTTGTCCAGTAACAACAGTTGGATAGTCTTTTTATGTGCATTTTTTCTTTCTTTCTTGATTATTTAAACGGGACTGCTTGCTTCTATTTCTGTTCGAACCGATTTCTAATGTGTGATTGATCATGTCACAAACAGGTAACAAGTCTAATTACCAAATGTTGTTTGTTCTCTCCGTACTTAACAGTTTTCTCTCCTTTTAACCAAGTACCAACTGCTAACATTCTTTTGTCGTGAGTTGTGTTTGTTTCGGCCTTTATTTGTGACAAATGTTATGGTCTTCTAAATCTCACCCCTGCTTTGTCCCCCTCTGCCTTGCTGGCTTTAACAAAGTCTATCATTAAGCTGCCCAAAGCTGGTCTGCAGTATATAATGAGGGCAGCCAAGGTACTCTCACAACTAGGTCTCTATCTTGTATTTCCCTTTTTGTATGCTGTGAGTATCCTTGACCACTCCAGTCCAAGCTACTTTCTAACGACATTAAATGCATTTTCCCCTCTCACTCCAATACATGACCACGATGTCAGTAAAGTTCTGTTCAAATACCACAGCCGCGCCTCCATTTCACAAGATGATGCCGAGTCATGACAAAATGGCGGCCGCTGATGATGCATGCAGTTGAAATTCAGTGAACTGTGTTGCTCTTCTGTTTCTGGCGTAGATCTCCTCCCTGTGTGTGCTTTGGGAGAGAGATGTGCACGTGTGGTGGTGGGTGGCTTTTCTTCCAGGGTAATTCTCTGTGGAGTTAAGACTGTGTCTTAAACAGCATTGGGATCAATACTATTTCAGTTGGGTCAATTTCAGGAAGTAAACTGAAATGTACTGAACTGAAATGGAATCAACCCTAAACTCATCATTTAGGCCATCATTGTAAATAAGAAATTGTTCTTCACTGACTAGCCTAGTTAAGTAAAGGTTACATTTAAAAAGTCAAATGTAAACCCCTGTTCTCAAACTAGGAATGGTGGGTTGTGTTCATCTTTAGGGGCACTTCAATCGTAACTGCCATTTTTGGTCCCAGCTACATAAACAAATTCCCTTACATTCATCCTCTGCATTGTGTACTTTGTCAATGGTTTTAGCGTTTTCCTGGTTGGTTGACGAGGGTATATTCTCTTTGGCTGCCTAATTCGGACACATTTCCTACACTCATTTCAACTCAACTGAGTGTGTGAGCAAAATTTGAGCCACGTTGCTTGACTTTTGATAAAGCACACCAATGGCAAGTCTGTCAACATGAACCAGACTCGCTAAAAATCAAATCTCTTAAAGGACGGGTAAGTGTCCCAATTAAGCAGCCAAACAGTCCCTCTTGGCCATATGGTGTTTGATCAGTAGTCCACCCGTGTGGTTGTTAACCAGTGTGGTTGTTAACATCCACTCCCCACAGTTTGTTTACCACGCCTGGATGACCAATTCCAAGACAGCCATGAAGGAGCGCAGCAAGGAGAAACGCCGCTTCTGGAAGAAATACACTGAAGGGAGCAGCAGCAAGTCAAGGACAGAGGATCTGGAGGAAGGTATGATGCGCAGCAGGAAGACCCAAGTTGTCATTGAAAGCAGATGAAAATAATAGGTTTTTAGTCTCCTCCATTTCTGGTGTAACCAGACTGAACACTGTAAATGTGAAACAATGGTGAGTACAGCATTCAGTTTGACTAAACCAGGCTAATCCCACCCATCGTAGGATATTTAATATGCTAGCAGTTCCTCTGGGAAACCTGTCCCCACCTCACAATGTTTTATTTTTATGAATTATTATTATTTTTGTACTTTTTTTACTCCTTTCCAATTGGTAGTTACAGTCTTGTGCCATCGCTGCAACTCCCGTACGGACTTGGGAGAGGCGACGGTCGAGAGCCATGCGTCCTCCGAAACACGAACCTGCCAAGCCGCAATGCTCCTTTAACACACTGCTCACTTAATCTGGAAGCCAGCTGCACTAATGTGTCAGAGAAAACGCTGTACAACTGGTGACCGAAGTTAGTGTGCATGCGCCCGGCCCGCCACAAGGAGTCGCTAGAGCGCGATGGGACAAGGACCGGCCAAACCCGCCCCTAACCCGGACGACGCTAGGCCAATTGTGCACCGCCTCATGGGTCACCTGGTCGTGGCTGGCTGCGACACAGCCTGGGTTCGAAGCCGGGTCTGTAGTGACGCCTCAAGCACTGCGGTGCAGTGCCTTAGAACGCTACGCAACTCGGGGAGGCCTCTCACCTCCCAATGTTTACCCTTGTCTCGCCGCAATCCATCCATGCTGAACTTGTTGTATTACAGTATGTTTCACCCTCTCAGGTTTTCTCGTTATAGGCCCTAGACTAGCTATGAATGGGTATGTTGTGCCCTTTTTCTGTTCAAGAGCGCCTACTTAACGATTTGCCGCATTCCCAATGGGAGACATGTTGTGTCCAGTCCACAGTCCCGCCAAGTCCCCCCTCCTTCCCTCTCTACTCCCCCTCCTTCCCTCCCTCCTCCCCACAGCCCAGCTCCAACTCCAGGCAGGGCCAAGGCATTCCTGGGTCTGAAAGGTAGAACGCCATGTTTGATTAGACATGGTCAATTCATCCCATATGAAGGCTGGACTGACTGTGGACGTGGCTGGAATACAGTACGGTCTCTCAGTTCAGCCAAATAGTTTTACATGAGGTCTGTGAGAAGACCACACTGTCTTACATGCTGACCAGACCGCTCGCGCGCATGGGTCCACGTGCAGCACCGAGAGCATGTTGATTATGTCCCCTCACACCAGACGTGATCAGGACACCACGAGTTAGGAATATCAAAATTAAATCTGAACCAACTATATTAATTTGGGGACAGGTCGATAAGCAAACATTTATGACAATTTAGCTAGCTAGCTTGCTGTTGCTAGCAAATTTGTCCTGTGATATAAAAATTGGGTTGTTATTTTACCTGAAATGCACAAGGTCCTCTACTCCAACAATTAATCCACAGATAAAAGGTCAACCGAGTTGGTTTCTAGGAATCTCTCCTCCTTCAGGTTTATTCTTCTTCTTTGGACTTTATATGGCGGTTGGCAACCAACTTTAAGGTGCATTACCACCACCAACTGGACTGGAGTGTGAACCTCAGTTCATCTTTCAATCACCCATGTGGGTATATGCTCCTAAAAACTAATGAGGAGATGGCACGTGGATATATGCTCCTAAAAACCAATGAGGAGATGGCACGTGGGTATATGCTCCTAAAAACTAATGAGGAGATGGCACGTGGGTATATGCTCCTAAAAACCAATGAGGAGATGGGAGAGGCCGGGACTTGCAGCACGTCAAGCGTCACACAAAAGTCTGGCTATGCAGACACTCACTGACATGCGCGAGCAGTGTGGGTGCAATGATTGAATAACATGTGTGTCAATTTATTTTGGGATGTCATTGTTTGGAAGGGTACTTTTGCGTTACAGTTTTATATCTTCACAGCAAGGGATATCATTTTATAATTGTGTATGATTCCATTGACTCATTCCATATTCAATATCTTTTCTATCCAGCAGTTCATGTTCCTATGGAAGAGGAGAACCAGGAGGAGATGAAAACAGATGGATCAGGTCGGTGCAGTTCAAACCAGGGTTGGGGTCAATTCTATTTCATTTAAAGTCCATTTCAGGACATGGAATTGGAAATGTAATTTTTGTTTACATCTTAGGTGCCTCGACCCCTGATTCAAATCTCAACCCAACTCACAATGTCCTCTGCATCAAGGAAGTTACACTCACAAGTCTCAATGAATAAAGACTGATGTGGACTTGGCTGTTAAAAGACGTGTGTTGTCTTCCTCCCTGTTCCCAGACAACATGCTGAAGCGAGTCTTCAACATAGTCAAGTTCTCCTGGGTGTTGTTCCTGGCCATGTTGGACAGTTTCACAGCCTGGATCAACTCCATGTGTCAGGAACACCTGGACATCTCCACCGTGCTACGCATCGAGCGCTGTATGCTCACGCACGAGGTTAACAAGGTAATGTCACGGCCACTGGGATTTAGACAATTTTGAGTGTTTAAAAAATATATTTTGTGACGCTTATCGTATTACAAGGTGTACTACCTGATACTCCAGGTGAATCGTCCAATGACGGATGAGAAACCAGCTTTGTGAAAGTTACCAGTGAACAAGTATATCTGCCTAGCAACGAAACCATTTAATTGCATAATTATTTACCATGCCGTACTGTAGTAAAACCATAGCATTGGTAACTATTTCTAGCAATATCATAGTAATATCATTGGAATGGCATATTCCAAATGTTATTACAGCCTATTTAATAATATGAAGTGGGACGAGGACCACCAATTCTAGCAGGCACTCTTGGTTGTAACATTCCAGGGGAACAAGCCTTCCCGGGAGAGCATCCACGTGTACTACCGCAAGCAAATGTGCAAGGCTGCGTCCATTGAGTCAGGCCTGGAGAGAACCGAGGAGGAGACGTGCCAGGACTGCATCCCCCACAAGGCTGCGTCCATTGAGTCTGGCCTGGAGAGAACCGAGGAGGAGACGTGCCAGGACTGCATCCCCCACAAGGCTGCATCCATTGAGTCAGGCCTGGAGAGAACCGAGGAGGAGACGTGCCAGGACTGCATCCCCCACAAGGCTGAGAGCTGTGCCTGTCTGGAGAGCCAAGAATCTGTGGCGTCTCATGATAGCCTGTCCAGGTAAGAGAATGGAAGAAAATATATGTTTTGTTACAGTTATCACTTTTTCTTATACTTATATTGATACTCAAAAGAAGTGATGAGATTGAAGAGGAAAGAGGAAATCATGTTTCATTTAAAAAAAATGATAATTCATAATATCCTGGTGATAGATAAGGGGAGTCACGCATGACTGTAAGTCTCTTTGGGTAAAATCGTCTGCTAAATGGAATTTAGTATTATTATTATTATTAGTAGTAGTAGTAGTAGTAGTAGTATTATTAGTAGTAGTAGTAGTAGTAGTATTATTAGTAGTAGTAGTAGTATTATTAGTATTATTATTATAGAATGCAAAGCTCTTTAGCTGCTACTTGATACTCCAAGGATATAGTAGTAAACACATGCTACTTTAGTACCTTGCAGTTATAATACTCAAAACATCAAGGGAAACTAAATAAAAGAATCCAAAATGACTCAATCAAGTGCTAGATATTGTCTGTTTTTAGAAAGATGTCATTCTGTGCAGATGACAGTAACGTTCTTTCAGGGATCAGATTGGAACGTTGCGTGTAAAATAATGATTTATTTGCGTTCCATCTGTGTGTAATAAAACCCAAGCCTGGTGAATCGAGCCAAGTATTGCTCAGCACGGCTACCATTTACCCGATAAACACTTACGTTACATAACCATTTGACAGTACAATTACTCAATATTCAGCAGCTATGTTTTAGAGTTTGACATGACTTAGCTTTCTGTATTTCTATGCTTCTTGTTGTTCCACACGGTTGTCTGTTTTAGTGTTATTTTGTTATTTATTTGAGACTGAGGAGTGCCAGCCTGGCAGCATGAAACTGTTCTGTTCTGTTCTGTTCTGTTCTGTTCTGTTCTGTTCTGTTCTGTTCTGTTCTGTTCTTTTCTGCTCTGTTCTGTTCTATTCTTTTCTGCTCTGTTCTGTTCTGTTCTATTCTGTTCTTTTCTGCTCTGTTCTGTTCTATTCTGTTCTTTTCTGCTCTGTTCTGTTCTGTTTTATTCTGTTCTGTTCTATTCTGTTCTATTCTGTTCTGTTCTTTTCTGCTCTGTTCTGTTCTATTCTGTTCTTTTCTGCTCTGTTCTGTTCTGTTCTATTCTGTTCTTTTCTGCTCTGTTCTATTCTGTTCTGTTCTATTCTGCTCTGTTCTGTTCTGCTCTGCTTCTGTTCTGTTCTGTTCTGTTCTGTTCTGTTCTGTTCTGTTCTGTTCTGTTCTGTTCTGTTCTGTTCTGCTCTATTCTGGTCTGCTCTGTTCTATTCTGTTCTGCTCTATTCTGTTCTGCTCTGTCTGCTCTATTCTGCTCTGTTCTGCTCTATTCTGTTCTACTCTGTTCTGTTCTGCTCTATTCTGGTCTGCTCTGTTCTATTCTGTTCTGCTCTATTCTGTTCTGTTCTATTCTGCTCTGTTCTGTTCTGCTCTATTCTGTTCTGTTCTGCTCTGTTCTGTTCTGCTCTATTCTGGTCTGCTCTGTTCTGTTCTGCTCTATTCTGTTCTGTTCTGCTCTGTTCTGTTCTGTTCTGTTCAGCTCTATTCTGGTCTGCTCTGTTCTGTTCTGCTCTGTTCTGTTCTGTTCTGTTCTACCATGTTCTGCTCTGTTCTGCCCTGTTCTGCTCTGTTCTATTCTGTTCTGCTCTGTTATGCCCTGTTCTGTTCTATTCTGTTTTGCCCTGCCCTGTTCTGCTCTGTCCTGCTCTGTTCTATTCTGTTTTGCCCTGTTCTGCTCTGCTCTGTTCTGCCCTGTTCTGTTCTGTTCTGCTCTGTTCTATTCTGTTTTGCCCTGTTCTGCTCTGCTCTGTTCTGCCCTGTTCTGTTCTGCTCTGCTCTGTTCTGCCCTGTTCTGTTCTGTTCTGCCCTGTTCTGCTCTGTTCTATTCTGTTTTACCCTGTTCTGCTCTGCTCTGTTCTGCCCTGTTCTGTTCTGCTCTGCTCTGTTCTGCCCTGTTCTGCTCTGTTCTATTCTGTTCTGTTCTATTCTGCTCTGTTCTGTTCTGCTCTATTCTGTTCTGTTCTGCTCTGTTCTGTTCTGTTTTGCTCTATTCTGGTCTGCTCTGTTCTGTTCTGCTCTGTTCTGTTCTGTTCTACCATGTTCTGCTCTGTTCTGCCCTGTTCTGCTCTGTTCTATTCTCTTCTGCTCTGTTATGCCCTGTTCTGTTCTATTCTGTTTTGCCCTGCCCTGTTCTGCTCTGTTCTGCCCTGCTCTGTTCTATTCTGTTTTGCCCTGTTCTGCTCTGCTCTGTTCTGCCCTGTTCTGTTCTGCTCTGTTCTATTCTGTTTTGCCCTGTTCTGCTCTGCTCTGTTCTGCCCTGTTCTGCTCTGCTCTGTTCTGCCCTGTTCTGTTCTGTTCTGCCCTGTTCTGTTCTATTCTGTTATGCCCTGCTCTGTTCTGCCCTGTTCTGCCTTGCTCCGCTCTGTTCTATTCTGTTCTGCCCTGTTCTGTTCTGTTATGCCCTGTTCTGCTCTGCTCTGTTCTGCCCTGTTCTGTTCTGTTATGCCCTGTTCTACCCTGTTCTGCCCTGTTCTGCTCTGTTATGCCCTGTTCTGCTCTGTTATGCTCTGTTCTGCCCTGTTCTGTCCTGTTATGCCCTGTTATGCCCTGTTCTGCCCTCTTTTGCCCTGTTCTGCCCTGTTCTGCCCTGTTATGCTCTATTCTGCCCTGTTCTGTCCTGTTATGCTCTCTTCTGCCCTGTTCTGCTCTGTTATGCCCTGTTCTGTTCTGTTCTGCCCTGTTCTGCCCTGTTCTGCCCTGTTATGCTCTGTTATGCTCTGTTCTGCCCTGTTCTGCCCTGTTCTGCTCTGTTATGCCCTGTTCTGCTCTGTTCTGCCCTGTTCTGCCCTGTTCTGCCCTGTTCTGCCCTATTCTGCTCTGTTATGCCCTGTTCTGCCCTGTTATGCCCTGTTCTGCTCTGTTATGCCCTGTTCTGCTCTGTTATGCCCTGTTCTTCCCTGTTCTGCCCTGTTATGCCCTGTTATGCCCTGTTCTGCTCTGTTCTGCCCTGTTCTGCCCTGTTATGCCCTGTTATGCCCTGTTCTGCTCTGTTATGCCCTGTTCTGCCCTGTTCTGCTCTGTTATGCCCTGTTCTGCCCTGTTATGCCCTGTTCTGCTCTGTTATGCCCTGTTCTGCTCTGTTCTGCCCTGTTCTGCCCTGTTATGCCCTGTTCTGCTCTGTTCTGCTCTGTTATGCCCTGTTCTGCCCTGTTATGCCCTGTTCTGCTCTGTTCTGCCCTGTTCTGCCCTGTTCTGCCCTGTTCTGCTCTGTTCTGCTCTGTTATGCCCTGTTCTGCTCTGTTATGCCCTGTTCTGCTTCTGTTCTGTTATGCCCTGTTCTGCTCTGTTATGCTCTGTTCTGCCCTGTTCTGCCCTGTTCTGCTCTGTTCTGCTCTGTTATGCTCTCTTCTGCCCTGTTCTTCTCTGTTATGCCCTGTTCTGCTCTGTTCTGCTCTGTTATGCCCTGTTCTGCTCTGTTATGCCCTGTTCTGCTCTGTTATGCTCTGTTCTGCCCTGTTCTGTCCTATTCTGCCCTGTTCTGCTCTGTTATGCTCTCTTCTGCCCTGTTCTTCTCTGTTATGCCCTGTTCCGCTCTGTTCTGCTCTGTTATGCCCTGTTCTGCTCTGTTCTGCTCTGTTCTGCTCTGTTATGCTCTCTTCTGCCCTGTTCTGCTCTGTTATGCCCTGTTCTGTTCTGCCCTCTTTTGCCCTGTTCTGCCCTGTTCTGCCCTGTTCTGCCCGGTTCTGCTCTGTTATGCCGTGTTCTGTTCTGTTCTGCCCTGTTCTGCCCTGTTCTGCCCTGTTCTGCTCTGTTCTGTTCTACTCTGTTCTGCCCTGTTCTGCTCTGTTCTGTTCTACTCTGTTCTGTTCTGCTCTGTTCTGTTCTACTCTGTTCTGCCCTGTTCTGCTCTGTTCTGTTCTACTCTGTTCTGCCCTGTTCTGCTCTGTTCTGTTCTGCCCTGTTCTGTTCTGCCCTGTTCTGTTCTGCCCTGCTCTGCTCTGCTCTGTTCTGGGAGCACTATTACCCACAGGCACACACACACACACTTGTCAGCTAAACTTGTGAGGACACACAATTCAGTACCATTCAAAATCCTATTTTCCCTAGTGTTAACCCTAACACTAATCTGTACTCTTACCCTTACCATAACCCTAACCTTAACCCAAAAACCTAACCTTAACCCTAAACCTAACCCTAGCTACTAACCCTAACACTAAAACTAACCCTAGCTCCTAACCCTTAACATAATTCTAACCCTAAAACGAATTCTAACCTTAACCCTAAACCCCCTAGAAATAGCATTTGACCTCATGGGGACTAACAAAATGTACCCAGTTGGTCAAATTTTTGTTTGTTTACTATTGTGTACTTGTTTACTTGTTTACTTGTTTACTCTTGGTCCCCACAAGAATAGTTTAACACGCCCACACCCACAAGAATGCAGACATTCATATGTGTGCAGACACACACACCAAAGAAGATAATGCTAAGTCCATATTCTGAGTAGAACACGGCATCAAGCTTCATCTGTCTGTGTAGAACACGGCATCAAGCTTCATCTGTCTGTGTAGAACACGGAATCAAACTTCATCTGTCTGTGTAGAACACCGAATCAAACTTCATCTGTCTGTGTAGAACACGGAATCAAACTTCATCTGTCTGTGTATTTCTCCAGTGCATACACAGAGAGCACACTGCTCTACTCCTGTCGCTCCACTCTGGACCACACTGACATGGGTCCTGACAACGTACAGGTGCCCAAGACCAGCGAACGTGCCCGTCCTAAACTCTGCAAGATGGAGGGGCTGGACCTAAAGTCCACCTCTTCAGCTGACAGCAGAGGCAGCCAGGCCAGGTAGGCAACGAGAAACTTCTCTCCTCTCATCCCTCACTCTCTTCCCTCCCTTCAAGCCTTACTCTCTACTCTTCTCCCCCTCGACCTTTACTCTCTACTCTTCCCTTCCTTTATCCTTCACTCTCCCCTTCTCTCCCTTCATCCTTCACTCTCCCCTTCTCTCCCTTCATCCTTCACTCTCTATTCTTCTCTCCCTTCATCCTTCACTCTATACTCTTCTCTCCCTCTATCATTCACTCTCTTCCCTTCCTTTATCCTTCACTCTCCCCTTCTCTCCCTTCATCCTTCACTCTCCCCTTCTCTCCCTTCATCCTTCACTCTCTACTCTTCTCTCCCTTCATCCTTCACTCTATACTCTTCTCTCCCTCTATCCTTCACTCTCCCCTTCTCTCCCTTCATCCTTCACTCTATACTCTTCTCTCCCTCTATCCTTCACTCTCTACTCTTCCCTTCCTTTATCCTTCACTCTCTACTCTTCTCTCCCTTCATCCTTCACTCTATACTCTTCTCTCCCTCTATCCTTCACTCTCCCCTTCTCTCCCTTCATCCTTCACTCTATACTCTTCTCTCCCTCTATCCTTCACTCTCTACTCTTCCCTTCCTTTATCCTTCACTCTCCCCTTCTCTCCCTTCATCCTTCACTCTATACTCTTCTCTCCCTCTATACTTCACTCTCTACTCTTCCCTTCCTTTATCCTTCACTCTCCCCTTCTCTCCCTTCATCCTTCACTCTCTACTCTTCTCTCCCTTCATCCTTCATTCTCTACTCTTCTCTCACTTCATCCTTCACTCTCCCCTTCTCTCCCTTCATCCTTCACTCTCTACTTTTCTCTCCCTTCATCCTTCACTCTCCCCTTCTCTCCCTTCATCCTTCACTCTCCCCTTCTCTCCCTTCATCCTTCACTCTCCCCTTCTCTCCCTTCATCCTTCACTCTCTACTCTTCTTTCCCTTCATCCTTCACTCTCTACTCTTCTCTCCCTTCATCCTTTACTCTATACTCTTCTCTCCCTTCATCCTTCACTCTCTACTCTTCTCTCCCTTCATACTTCACTCTCTACTCTACTCTTCTCTCCCTTCATCCTTCACTCTCTACTCTTCTCTCCCTTCATCCTTCACTCTCCCCTTCTCTCCCTTCATCCTTCACTCTCTACTCTTCTCCCCCTCAACCCTTACTCTCTCTTCCTTAATCCTTCACTCTCTACTCTTCTCTTCCTTCATCCTTATCTCCCTTCATCCTTCACTCTCTCCTTCTCTTAGGTTCTCAAGTCAAATTCTTGTCATCAAATCCACTTCCTGGCTACAGGACTATAATGGCCTTTTCTCGTAGCGCTGTTCAAACATGTCACGCGTGACTGTAGTGTTGTGTAAACTGTAAAGGGCATTATTGTCTGCTTTCAGAGCAGGTGTAAGATTATATTGAGGAAGAAATAATAGAGGAGTAGACAGGGGCGGGGTGAGTGTGTAATACAGTGGGCAGTTACAATGGCAACACCCTGATATGGTGCTGATGGACGGCCTTTGTATCCAGTGTAAGAGTCTGTTACCACCCTCTCTCCCCCTCCCCCCCTCTCTCTCTCTCTATCTCTCTCTCTCTCTCTCTCTCTCTCTCTCTCTCTCTCTCTCTCTCTCTCTCTCTCTCTCTCTATCTCTCTCTCTCTCTCTCTCTCTTCTCTCTCTCTCTCTCTCTCTCTCTCTCTCTCTCTCTCTCTCTCTCTCTCTCTCTCTCTCTCTCTCTCTCTCTCTCTCTCTCTCTATCTCTCTCTATCTCGCTCTCTCTCTATCTCGCTCTCTCTCTCTCTCTCTCTCTCAGTTTAATTTATTTCAACTTAAGGGCTTTATTGGCATGGAAAATATATGTTAACATTGCAAAAGCAAGTGAAGTAGATAATAAACAAAAGTGAAATAAACAATAAAAAGTAACAGTAAACATTACACTCACATAAGTTCCAAAAGAATAAAGACATTACAAATGTCATATTGTGTATATATACAGTGTTGTAACAAAGTGTAAATGGTTAAAGTACAAAAGGGAAAATAAATACAAATAAATATGGGTTGTATTTACAATGATGTTTGTTCTTCACTGGTTGCCCTTTTCTTGTGGCAACAGGACACAAATATTGGTGCTGTGATGGCACACTGTGGTATTTCACCCAGTAGATATGGGAGTTTATCAAATTGTGTTTGTTTTCGAGTTCTTTGTGGATCTGTGTAATCTGAGGGAAATATGTGTCTCTAATATGGCCATACATTGGGCAGGAGGTTAGGAAGTGCAGCTCAGTTTCCAACTCATTTTGTGGGCAGTGTGCGCATAGCCTGTCTTCTCTTGAGAGCCAGGTCTGCCTACGGTGGCCTTTCTCAATCGCAAGACTATGCTCACTGAGTCTGTACATAGTCAAAGCTTTCCTTAAGTTTGGGTCAGTCACAGTGGTCAGGTATTCTGCCACTGTGTACTCTCTGTTTAGGGCCAAATAGCATTCTAGTTTCCTCAGTTTTTTGTAATTCTTTCCAATGTGTCAAGTAATTATATTTTTGTTTTCTCATGATTTGGTGAATTGTGTTGCTGACAGGACTGATGGTAGCTTGTCTTCTCCAGACAAGCTTTTTTTGTGATTCCCCAAACAATCGGAAAGGGGATTCATCAGAGAAAATGACTTGACCCCAGTCCTCAGCAGTCCAATCCCTGTACCTTTTGCAGAATATCAGTCTGTCCCTGATGTTTTTCCTGGAGAGGAGTGGCTTCTTTGCTGCCCTTCTTGACACCAGGCCATCCTCCAAAAGTCTTTGCCTCACTGTGCGTGCAGATGCAAACACACCTGCCTGCTGCCATTCCTGAGCAAGCTCTGTACTGGTGGTACCCCGATCCTGCAGCTGAATCAACTTTAGGAGATGGTCCTGGTGCTTGCTGGACTTTCTTGGGTGCCCTGAAGCCTTTCTCACAACAATTGAACCGCTCTCCTTGAAGTTCTTGATGATCCGATAAATGGTTGATTTAGGTGCAATCTTACTGGCAGCAATATCCTTGCCTGGGAAGCCCTTTTTTGATCAAAACAATGATGACGGCACGTGTTTCCCTGCAGGAAACCATGGTTAACGGACGAAGAACAAGGATTCCAAGCACCACCCTCCTTTTGAAGCTTCCAGTCAGTTATTTGATCTCAATCAGCATGACAGAATGATCTCCAGCCATGTCCTCATCAACACTCACACCTGTGTTAACGAGGGAATCACTGACATGATGTCAGCTGGTCCTTTTGTGGCAGGGCTGAAATGCAGTGGAAATGTTTTTTGGGGGGGATTCAGTTCATTTGCATGGCAAAAAGGGACATCGCAATTAATTGCAATTCATCTGATCACTCTTCATAACATTCTGGAGTATATGCAAATTGCCATCATACAAACTGAGGCAGCAGACTTTGTGAAAATTAATATTTGTGTCATTCTCAAAACTTTTGGCCACGACTGTAGACACCCTTGTGGATTTGGCCATTTCAGCAGTCAGTAGGTACACAGTATGTGGATTATTGACTAGTAATACTGAAATGAAGAGTCATGGAACAGATAAGTTCCAGAACATCAACACTCCTTTCTCTTGCTTCTCTCTCCCCACTAGTGAGCACAACCAGTGTACAGCCCTCTGTTCCCGCCAGGGGACCACCGACACCATTGAGGAGACAGGAGAGGAGCCAGACCAGGACCTCCAAGACCCACACTCCTCCTGCACTGAGACCCCATCCACCTCCACCCCCATGGGGCTGTACATGGAACATGAGGGGGTTCTTCTCTCCAGGTCCAGGGGTTTGGACTGGGACAGTAGGGACAGCGTCCCGGAAGTCAAACAGACAGGGTTGGAGAGAGGACTGTGCTACGCCCACCACAGTGACCTCCAGCTCTACCAGGCAGAACTCCCCAGTACAGACACAGACATCCCCCCCTCATACAGCAGAGCTACAGGCCTGGACAGGGAGGGGGCCTCGTACAGCAGAGCTACAGGCTTGGTCAGGGAGGAGGCTGAACGGGCCTCATCCATTAGGGCCCATCATAAGAAGAGGTTGGTTGTGGTGACACCTGACGAGAAGTCTGATTTTCTGTCGGGCATCACGAGTGGCACGTTTCCCTCGCTCACCCACGAGCTGACAGCCAGCGATCTGCTACGCAATAGGTATTGTATTTTATCGCAGCTTGTCTTGCATTTCCAATTAAAATACTCATCTCTCAGCTATTAGAAAGCCCGACATCGAGATCCAGTCAAGGCTAAAGATTAGTTTGTTTGATAATTCTAAAGAATTTAGAATTTTTAGACCCTATCTCTCTCCTGCTCTCTCTTTCCCTCTCTCTCTCTCTTCCTCTCTCTCTCTCTCCCGGTCTCTCCCTCTCTCCATGTCTCCCTCTCTCTTTCCATCTCTCTCTCTCTTCCTCTCTCTCTCTCCCGGTCTCTTCCACTCTCCACGTCTCCCTCTCTCTTTCCCTCTCTCTATCTTCCTCTCTCTCTCTGTCTTTCTCCCCCTCTCTCTCTTTCTCTCTCTCTCTCTCTCTCTCTCTCCCCCCTCCTCTTTCTCTCTCTCCCTCTCTCTCTCTCTCTCTCTCTCTCTCACCCCCCGCTTTCTCTCTCCCCTTCTCTTTCTCTCTCTCCCCCTCTTTCTCTCTCTCCCCATCTTTCTCTCTCTCCCCCTCTTTCTCTCTCTCTCCTTCTCTTTCTCTCTCTCCCCCTCTTTCTCTCTCTCCCCCTCTTTCTCTCTCTCCCCTCTCTCGATCAGGATGTTCTATGACGAGGAGTTGGAGGATTCAGAGCGTTTCTACGGCAATCAGCCGGCCCTGCTCCAGCTGCTCTATGCTCTGTACAACATGCTGGTGGCCCACTCAGAGATGGTGTGTTTCCTGGTCATCATCCTCAACCACATGATCTCAGCATCCGTGGCCACGCTCGTCCTTCCCATCTTCATCTTCCTCTGGGCCATGCTGTCTGTCCCCAGGCCCAGCAAACGTTTCTGGATGACCGCCATCGTCTACACAGAGGTATTACATTAAGAATAAATAATACTGGATATTTACAGTTGAAGTAGGATGTTTACATACACTTAGGTTGGAGTCATTAAAACTCGTTTTTCAACCACTCCACAAATGTCTTGTTAACAAATTATATTTTTGACAAGTCGGTTAGGACATCTACTTTGTGCATGACACAAGTAATTTTTCCAACAATTATTTACAGACATATTATTTCACTAATAATTCACTGTATCACAATTCCAGTGGGTCAGAAGTTTCCATACACTAAGTTGACTGTGCCTTTAAACAGCTTGGAAAATTCCAGAAAATGGTGTCATGGCTTTTGAAGCTTCTGAGAGGCTAATTGACATCATTTGAGTCAATTGGAGGTGTACCTGTGGATGTATTTCAAGGCCTACCTTCAAACTCAGTGCCTCTGCTTGACATCATGGGGAAATCAAAAGAAATCAGCCAAGACAGAAAAAATTGTAGACCTCCACAAGTCTGGTTCATCCTTGGGAGCAATTTCCAAACGTGTACAAACCATAGTACACAAGTATAAACACCATGGGACCACACAGCCATCATACTGCTGAGGAAGGGGACGCGTTCTGTCTCCTAGAGATGAACACCATGGGACCACACAGCCATCATACCGCTCAGGAAGGGACCACACAGCCATCATACCGCTCAGGAAGGGGACGCGTTCTGTCTCCTAGAGATGAACACCATGGGACCACACAGCCATCATAGGTAGGAGACCGTCTCAGGAAGGGACCACACAGCGTTCTGTCTCCTAGAGATGAACACCATGGGACCACACAGCCATCATACCGCTCAGGAAGGATGAACACCATGGGACCACACAGCCATCATACAGCTTCTGTCTCCTAGAGATGAACACCATGGGACCACACAGCCATCATACCGCTCAGGAAGGGGACGCGTTCTGTCTCCTAGAGATGAACACCATGGGACCACACAGCCATCATACCGCTCAGGAAGGAGACGCGTTCTGTCTCCTAGAGATGAACACCATGGGACCACACAGCCATCATACCGCTCAGGAAGGAGACGCGTTCTGTCTCCTAGAGATGAACACCATGGGACCACACAGCCGTCATACCGCTCAGGAAGGAGACGCGTTCTGTCTCCTAGAGATGAACACCATGGGACCACAGGAAGGAGACGCGTTCTGTCTCCTAGAGATGAACACCATGGGACCACACAGCCGTCATACCGCTCAGGAAGGGGACGCGTTCTGTCTCCTAGAGATGAACACCATGGGACCACACAGCCGTCATACCGCTCAGGAAGGGGACGCGTTCTGTCTCCTAGAGATGAACACCATGGGACCACACAGCCGTCATACCGCTCAGGAAGGGGACGCGTTCTGTCTCCTAGAGATGAACATACTTTGGTGCGAAAAGTGCAAATCAATCCCAGAACAACAGCAAAGGACCTTGTGAAGATGCTGGAGGAAACAGGTACAAAACTATCTATATCCACAGTAAAACAAGTCCTATATCAATATAACCTGAAAAGTCGCTCAGCAAGGAAGAAGCCACTGCTCCAAAGCCGCCATAAAAAAGCCAGACTACGGTTTGAAACTGCACATGTGAACAAAGATTGTACTTTTTGGAGAAATATCCTCTGGTCTGATGAAACAAAAATAGAACTGTTTGGCCATAATGACCACAGTTATGTTTGGAGGAAAAAGGGGGATGCTTGCAAGCCGAAGAACACCATCCCAGCCGTGTCGCACGGGGGTGGCAGCATCATGTTGTGGGGGTGCTTTGCTGCAGGAGGGGCTTGTGCACTTCACAAAATAGATGGCTTCATGAGAAAGGAAAATTATGTAGATATATTGAAGCAACATCTCAAGACATCAGTCAGGAAGTTAAATGGGTCTTCCAAATGGACAATGACACCAAGCATACTTCCAAAGTTGTGGCAAAATGGCTTAAGGACAACAAAGTGGAGTGTCCATCACAAAGCCCTGACCTCAATCCCATAGAAAATTTGTGGGCAGAACTGAAGAAGTGTGTGCGAGCAAGAAGGCTGCAAACCTGACTCAGTTACATCAGCTCTGTCAGGAGGAATGGGCCAAAATTCACCCAACTTATTGTGGGAAGCTTGTGGAAGACTACCGAAACATTTGACCCAAGTTAAACAATTTAAAGGCAATACTACCAAATACTAATTGAGTGTATGTAAACTTCTGACCCACTGGGTATGTGATGAAATAAATTAAAGCTGAAATAAATCATTCTCTCTACTATTATTCTGACATATGATATTCTTAAAATAAACTGGTGATCCTAACTGACCTAAAACAGGGAATTTTTAATGGGATTTAATGTCAGGAATTGTGAAAAACTGAGTTTAAATGTATTTGACTAAGGTTTTATGTAAACTTCCGACTTCAACTGTATTTTATAAAGTGGTTTTCATACAGAATATCAGTCACTTTAAAAATAAGCACTAAAGATACATTCAGGAGGTGTGCCGTTCTTGGGAGATGGTCTTCCATAGTGCAGTTCAGTACAGGAGTAACTTGAGAGGTGGCAGCGATGGTGCAGCCAGGGAGGGAGAAACATCCGTCAGACATCATCAGGCAACACCAGTTCACAGCTACTCCTCCCACCTGAGAGATCACCAGTCCTCGGCAGTAGTCAGTAACAGCGTCCTACGAGGCGAGCCTCTGTCGTCCTCTCACACTACAGTCCACATCCTTCCGGAAACACTGGCAGTGGAATACAAAGCCGGTGCTGTGTTTATCAGGTGTTGGTGCATCATTCAAATTAGATTAGCCAGCCAACTAGTTGTAACTAAACAAACCAAGTTAGACATTAGTGACCATGAAATGCTTACTTACAAGCCCTTAACCAACAATGCAGTTCAAGAAATAAGAAAATATTTACTAAATAAACTAAAGTAAACAAAACATTTTTAAAGTAACACAATAAAATAACAATACTGAGGGGTACCGGTACAGAGTCAATGTGCTGGATAGTCGAGGTCATTTATACATTGAGATAGTGGTGAAGTGACTATGCATAATAATAAACAGAGAGTAGCAGCAGTGTAAAAACAAAGGGCGGTTGGGGGTCAATGTAAATAGGGGGGTCAATGTAAATAGTCCAGGTGGCCATTTATTGTTCAGCAGTCTTATAGCTTGGGGGTAGAAGCTGTTATGGAGCCTTTTGGTCCTATACTTGGCGCTCCGGTACCGCTTGCCGTGAGGTAGCAGAGAGAACAGTCAATGACTTGGATGACTGGAGTCTTTGACCATGTTTTGGGTTTTCCTCTGACACCGCCTAGTATATAGGTCCTGGATGTCAGGAAGCTTGACCCCAGTGATGTACTGGGCCATACGTACTACCCTCTGTTGAGCCTTACAGTCAAAGCAGTTGCCATACCAGGCGGTGATGTCAGGATGCTCTTGATGGTGCAGCTGTAGAACTTTTTGAGGATCTGGGGACCCATGCCAAATCATTTCAGTCTACTGAGGGGGAAAAGGTGTTGACATGCACTCTTCCTGACTGTCTTGATGTGTTTGGACCATGATAGTGTGTTGGTGATGTGGACACAAGGAACTTGAAACTCTCGACCCGCTCCACTACAGCCTTGTCGATGTGAATGGGGGTGTGTTCGGGCCCTCCTTTTCCTGTAGTCAACAATCTCTTTTGTCTTGTTCACGTTGAAGGAGAGGTTGTTGTCTTGGCACCACATGCCCAGGTCTCTGACCTCCTCCCTAAAGGCTGTTGCATCATTGTCGGCCTACCACTGTTGTGTCATCAGCAAACTTAATGATGGTGTTGGAGTCGTGCTTGGCCACACAGTCGTGGGTGAACAGGGAGTACAGGAGGGGACTAAGCACACAACTCTGAGGGGCCCCAGTGTTGAGGAACAGCGTGGCAGATGTGTTGTTGCCTACCCTTACCGCCTGGGGGCGACCCATCTGTGGATCTGTTGGGGCGGATTGCGAATTGGAGTGAGTCTAGGGTTTCCGGGATGATGGTGTTGATGTGAGTCATGACCAGCCTTTCAAAGCACTTCATGGCTACTGACGTGAGTGCTATGGGTCGGTAGTCATTTAGGCAGGTTACCTTCACTTTCTTGGGCACAGGGACTATGGTGGTCTGCTTGAAACGTAGGTATTACAGACTCAGTCAGGGAGAGGTTGAACATTTCAGTGAAGACACTTGCCAGTTGGTCCGCGCATGCTTTGAGTACACGTCCTGGTAATCCATCTGGCCCTTTTGTAGTTCGTAATAGTTTGCAAGACCTGCCACATCCGACGAGCGTCAGAGCCAGTGTAGTGGGATTCAATCTTAGTCCTGAATTGACGCTTTGCCCTTTTTTCTTTATCCAGCTATGAAAAATAAAGTTGTTGTTTAAACATGTTCAGTGTGGAAATAATACTATGTTACTGCACTGTACTCAATAATGAATTGTGTTGATAGACAATGTTGCTATTTCTTGATTTTATCACTCAGGCAGCTGCTAAATGTTTTCCCCTTTTCTCTGTACCACCAGGTCACCATTGTGATCAAGTACTTCTTCCAGTTTGGTTTCTTCCCCTTCAACCAGAACATTGAGCTGGACAAGTCCAAACCCTTCCATCCGCCCAACATCATCGGTGTGGAGAAGAGGGAAGGATACGTGCACTATGACCTGGTTCAGCTGCTAGCTCTGTTCTTCCACCGATCTATTCTCAAGGTGCCCACTAAGTCTTACTGGGTGTGATGCCTATTAACTACAATACATGGTTATTCCTTTAAAGGGATAGTTCACTTTTTCAACAACAAAAAAGTTTTTTTTTAAAGTGGACTACACCTTTAACTATGTTGTTATTTCTGACTTGTTGCCTGTATTGATACATAGTTACATTTAGCACACTGAATGGCTTAACCATCCTATTCTTTGGTCTTGACCTCCAGTGCCACGGGCTGTGGGATGAGGACAACCCCAGGGGAGGAGGGGGGGAAACCCCCAAACATCACCACCACGAGAGGGAGAAGAGGACCAGCTCCAGGCCAGTGGAGAAGCAGGCTGCGGAGGGCAGCAGCTCCCTGCTGGAGTCGGTCCGCAACCGCATCCCCCAACATTTCCACTCCATGTCCACCTCCACCCCGCTGCGCCGCAAGAGCTCCAGCTCCGCCTCCCACCTTTCCCAGCACACCGTGCGCTCCGCCCACTCCAAAAGAGGTGAGGTCACAAGTCTGTAGAGTAACTCCCTTATTGGGCTTAGATATGTTTGGGGGAAATATCTAGACTTTTAATTATGAACCAACACAATATCATCTGTGAGCCCTATGTCTTCCAAACCTCATCAAACCTGCTGACTCCACAGATAGTGTGAGCTCACGGCCTGGCCTGCGGAGAAGGCACAGCTTGCGGAGAGGAGACAGCCTGCGGAGAGGGGACAGTGTGCTGAGTGTCCAGCACAGGTGCAAGAAGGAGATGATCCTGGAGAAACTCAGAGAGCAGCTCATCAAAGCCAAGAGCTTCACTGTCAAAAAGTAGGTGTACTGACTTGAAGGTGCCTTATAAGGTTCATAAAAATGACATTAACCGTTCATAAAGGTATCTAGTTTATCTTGTTTACCTTGTTTACTGTAACAGATCAGTGTTTCTTTGCCTGTCTGTAGAACTCTGGAGATCTACATTCCCATCTGTCAGTTCTTCTACAACCTGATCCACCCAGAGTACAGTGCAGTGACAGACGTCTATGTGCTGATGTTCCTGGCCGACACAGTGGACTTCATCATCATCGTCTTCGGCTTCTGGGCATTTGGGGTAAGTTTGATATATGATATGTTAGTGCTAAAATTCTGGTTTAAACTGTCATTGTCTTTGTGATTGAAACCCAGTGTAATGAATTTCAATTGTCCCTAAAGGGACAAGAACACTTTTGAACTTTAAACTTCCAAATAAATACCATACCATTTCCGTAACATTTAATAACATAAAATTACTTCCTGTACCCCAACAGAAACACTCTGCGGCAGCTGACATCACTTCCTCCCTGTCAGAAGACCAGGTTCCCGAAGCCTTCCTGGTGATGGTGCTGATCCAGTTTGGCACCATGATCATCGACCGAGCCCTCTACCTCCGCAAGACCGTCATGGGAAAAGTCATCTTCCAGGTCATCTGGTGTTCGGCATCCACTTCTGGATGTTCTTCATCCTGCCTGGAGTCACAGAGAGGTATGAATGTGGAGAAATAACATGTATTTATTGAGTCATTTTAATAATTTAGTCACAACCAGCTCCTTCTTTCTTTTAAATACATATTTTAAATACTTACTAAATAGTTGCGTCATTAGTAGGTAATGTAATGTTTTACTTTTGAAAATACACGCTAACATTATTTCCATATCAATCACCAGACGGTTCAATCAGAACACAGTGGCCCAGCTGTGGTACTTCGTCAAGTGCATCTACTTTGGCCTGTCGGCCTATCAGATCCGCTGTGGCTACCCCACCCGCGTCCTGGGCAACTTCCTCACCAAGAGTTACAACTACCTCAATCTTTTCCTCTTCCAAGGGTGAGTGCTATTCAGGCCACTTGTGACCACAATCACCAATTGAGAATACAATAATGAAGAATGAATTTCTGAGAAAAGAGACTCATCAGGGGTTGGGAGTAATACGTTACAAAAATATTGCGTTACGTAAACGGATTGACTAATTAGTAATGGAATGCGTTACTTTTAAAAACTGGGTAATATAAATATAGTTAAGCTTGTATCTCTTTTTTTTAACCTTTACCGTGCCTTAGACCCCTGCGCAACCTGGGAGACTGTGTGAATCATATCTCTACTGGGCGTATGTTTCCATGATTCGATCTCAACTTGTTTCCTCATTTTGTTCTCGAGTTAGCGAAGAAAGGCTATTTGTCCATATAAATGTCCATAGAAATGTTAAGAAGGTCCACATCTTTGCCATTGATCGCTTCTACAGGTATAATAGCAAAGCCCATAGAGGGCTTCAACATCTAGTGGCAAGTGTGTCCTCTCTACATCTCTATGGCTCTGCGACGTGCGGTCTAACCAGAACTGGTGGTTCGAGAGGTATAGATGTTTGGCTTACAGTATATATGACTAATTAAGCAGCCCGTATGATAGTGCAGCACTTGTAGACTAGTACAGGAAAGCATCGCCACAGATGAAAGGAGAAACTAGTGATCAAACCTGAGATAGTAGCCTGTCTATGGTAGTAGCCTGTCTATGGTAGTAGCCTGTCTATGGTAGTAGCCTGTCTATGGTAGTAGCCTGTCTATGGTAGTAGCCTGTTTATGGTAGTAGCCTGTCTATGGTAGTAGCCTGTTTATGGTAGTAGCCTGTCTATGGTAGTAGCCTGTCTATGGTAGTAGCCTGTTTATGGTAGTAGCCTGTTTATGGTAGTAGCCTGTCTATGGTAGTAGCCTGTTTATGGTAGTAGCCTGTTTATGGTAGTAGCCTGTCTATGGTAGTAGCCTGTTTATGGTAGTAGCCTGTTTATGGTAGTAGCCTGTCTATGGTAGTAGCCTGTTTATGGTAGTAGCCTGTTTATGGTAGTAGCCTGTCTATGGTAGTAGCCTGTTTATGGTAGTAGCCTGTCTATGGTAGAGCCTGTTTAGCTTGCCTCACTCCCTCCGACAGTTAAACGGTGAGATTTAGAGATTTTTTTCATTAAAGTAATGCAAAGTAATGTAACTAGTGATATAACGTGTTACTTTCTATTCAAAGTAATATTTCTAAAGTAACTTTTTGTTAAAATGTAACAAGTTATAAATAATGTTTTACTTTTCCAAGTATCTAATCCCAACACTGCTCATCAGTGACGGCACATGCAACCAATGGCTGCCTGGTTCATTACTATTGCCATAACGTTGCCCTATTGTTGCCCTAACATTGCTCTAACGTTGTCCTGGTTCCCAGGTTCCGCCTGGTCCCATTCCTGACGGAGCTGCGAGCGGTGATGGACTGGGTGTGGACGGACACCACCCTCAGCCTGTCCAACTGGATCTGTGTAGAGGACATCTACGCCCATATCTTTGTCCTCAAGTGCTGGAGGATGTCTGAGAAGGTGAGGGACCATGGGCCTGCTGTGTTAGTTCTCCTCTAGGACCTCCCTATCCATATCTGAATGATGCTTAGAGTGGAAGTAGATAGTATGTTGTCAAAGAGGCTGTGTAGAAATGAGATACAGCAGGTTTATGCAGTACAATCCTCACACGGGGCACCAATTACGTAGGTTCGCCCAAAAGTTTTAAAACATTGATAGAAACTGTAACTAAAGTCTATTGTTTATTTCCCCAAACTATTTTTTATATTCCTTTATGTGTTTTGTTTACCAGAGGTACCCCCAGCCTCGCGGGCAGAAGAAGAAGAAGGTGGTGAAGTATGGGATGGGAGGTTTGATCGTCATGCTTCTTATCTGCATTGTTTGGTTCCCGCTGCTCTTCATGTCACTGGTCAAGTCAGTGGCCGGGGTGGTCAACAAACCTCTGGACGTGTCGGTCACCATTACCCTGGGAGGCTTTCAGGTAGCGCCACTCATGTTGACCACAGTCATATATAGAGAGACAGTTCGGCCGCCATTTTTCACACTGGCCGCAATGTTAGCATATGTTGGTAGAAACATCAGTCCAAACTCTATCTATAGCTATGGGATTGAAGGTGTGTAGATGTTTTTTTTTTACGGACTTTTGTCAGATGTCACATTTATATCTATTTTAATATTATAATGTTGGTATCTCTTCCTTCAGCCCATTTTCACTATGAGTGCCCAGCAAAATCAACTGAAGGACATTAGCAAAGCAGATTTTGCAGACTTCATGAATTCTTACAACTACATTCCGGTAAGAAGACCACCCATTTTACAGCTTGCTTTCTAAATCATCATTTTAGGCCATAGAATACAACAAATATTTCAGATGTTTCTCAGGATTTCCAAATATCTTGTGATGATATAGATTTGACTACTATTACATTCTGGTTTAAATATATTACTGTGTATTGAATTAATGTGTATTACTATAACAAAGACCTGTCTTGTCCCACTCACACGGGACTTTGTGCATCTTAGTGTTGTAGAGTATCTTTGAGTAGTAATATTTCAATGCTTCTATCATTGCAGTCAGCGATGCAGTTCCTGGAGGCTTACACGTCAGCGGACGTGGCTGTGGCGGAGCTGGAGGGCAGTTCCAACTCCCTGTGGACCATCAGCCCCCCCAGCAGGAAGAACCTGATGGACGTTCTCAGCAAGGAGGAATACTTCCCTGTCACCATGTCCTGGACCATCCAGAGGTAAGAGTGACACGGCAACAGACTGAAACAGGGAAGGACAACCTGGAACTGCCCAATAGGATACGTTCATTTTCGTTTTTCCGTTGCACGCTGCACTCAACCAGGACATAGAGAATCAAACCAATACTCGACTGCACACATGGAAACACATTCACTTGCAATCTGAGAGAGAACCAAACTCACACACTTATTACAAACTCAAAAGTGTCTTGCACAACTCAACATTCAACATTTCGTACAGAGAGGGTGGGAGACAAGGATGGAGGGAGTCAATATATTTGTTTCTTGCTTCCATTTTTGAATGGTTAAATTAGTTCCGCTCTAGGATGTCTGTGTCGTTAGAGATTTGTGTGAACTTGATAAAATGACATAGTTGTGTAGATAGATACACATAGGTTACATAGTACTTTAGAGCCGTAAAATATCTGTTGAGATATCTGTCCATTTGCAATGTTTGTGAGCCGGAAAATAACACATTTCCGAGTTCACAAAGTAATGTGTGATGTACCATTTGTGACCACAGTGTACTGTGTGCAATTGCGATTTTTCTCTCTTCAACAGGAATCTCAGTCTTGGAGCCAAAGCTGAAGTTGCGACAGATAAACATATAACATACCTTGATATGACAACGCGACAAGAGTTAATAGATCTGCTGAATGGGACCAGAAGCCAGGCTGTGTAAGTAGACTTCACTAAGGAAAACGGACTACAACTTCTTTTGAGGCTTAATTAAGCCTTCATAAACCCTTTATAAGGCCTTTATAAATGCTTCATAAATCATTCATTATTAAATGACATGCTATATAATGTATACAACCACTTGACAGGGTCAGGTAGGTTACTTTCTAAATATAATTTGTTACAGTTACCACATTTTTTTGTCGGTAATGTAACTTTTGTATTACCCAAACTAAGTAACGTAATCGGATTACTTACAGTTACTTCTGGATTACTTTCCCCTTAAGATGCAATAGAAGAAGACAAAAAGGATCCAGCAAATGCATTTGGTGTGTCATCATAGTGGTCTCTGATTGGTGGTCATCATTTGGTGTGTCATCGTAGTGGTCTCTGACTTGTGTTCAGACTCACTTAGGTGGAACAAATTTAAACTTGCGCCTTTTTTCAATGCTAAATTTAATGTCATTGAGAAATAAAAAATATAATATTTTTGCTAGTAACATAACTGATTACAGGTACATTTTTTGTTGTTGTAATCAGATTAAATGTAATTAGTTACGACCCAACCATGTCAATGCACTATGGACATTGTTTTTAGATCTCTTTCTCCCCTCTCTTCTCCAGGGTGATAGAACAAGTCTTCCCATGCTTCCTCAGAGCTCCCAGTGACTCCAGTGCCAAACCTATAGAACAACTCTATAAAGGTAATTCCTCTATAAAGGTGATTGGGGGCGGCAAAAGGTTGCTAGATCGATTCCCAGAGCTGACAAGGTAAAGATCTGTCGTTCTGCCCCTGAACAGGCAGTTAACCCACTGTTCCTAGGCTGTCATTGAAAATAAGAATTTGCTTAGTTAAATAAATGTTCAATTAAAAAAAAAATTACAAATCCTTGAATAGACCTCAAATAGAATGAATAGATGTTCATAGACAGATTTACATTGTATGTGAAATTAACACTTCTACATTTCTTATTTTGACACTGTTTCAAACTGAAGCATCCCCCTCTTATTATTGCCTGCTGATGTAGCATTAATGATATTATCTCCCTTTCAGACAATAGCTACAAGAACATCCTGCTAGCCCTGGAGAGAACCCACAACAGCAGTGGAGAGATCCAGGAGTGGTGGATTGTAGACCAGCCGTCGGCGGGACAGATCCAGATGAGGGGTGCGGCAGTTGGGAAGAAGAGAGAGGCGGGCCTCCAGCTGTACGTGTTTAGTGACAAAGTCAGCCCGCCCAGTCTGGGCTTCCTGGCAGGATATGGGTGAGTGGAGGGATATCTCACAGTGTGACTTGGGTTGTTTTCAGTCCGGCACACCTTAGTAAAACATTAAGCAGCGAAAAATGAACATTAGCATTTCTTATTGTTTAAGGTCAGGTAGTACCACCTTGTTTCAAGATATTGTTTTGTGCCTACTGGACACAACCCTGGTCTTGCTTTCTAAAAGGGATCCTGCATTTATAGTGGTTTATTACTTGTTATAGGTACGTATGAGCCTTTATAATGTATAATTACACGGCTTATATAATGTGTTACGTCGCTCACCGACAGGATCATGGGTCTCTACGCCTCGGTGGTGCTCGTCATCGGAAAGTTTGTGCGCGAGTTCTTCAGCGGCATCTCGCACTCCATCATGTTCGAGGAGCTGCCCGCCGTGGACCGCATCTTGAAGCTGTGTACCGACATCTTCCTGGTCAGAGAGACGGGCGAGCTGGAACTGGAGGAAGACCTGTATGCCAAGCTCATCTTCCTGTACCGATCACCAGAGACTATGATCAAGTGGACCAGGGACCAGAAAACAAAGTGAGAGAGCCACCTAGTAGGCGACAGAGACATGAAGTCTCAGAATGATAGATTTTTTTTTAAAGCACAATCCAGCAGGAAGTTCCAAGCTAGCTTGTTGCGCTCCCTGTCTTTTGGTGTGACTGTGATAAGAACCATCTCCCTATCGAGCCTACAGTGAAACAATATGACTGCAGAAGTAGTTTTTTGTTTGTACTCTTTAAGTGCATCTCTAAAGATTTGCAGCCATCAGTCAGTCAGTGTTGTTAGAGATGACACAGACATCTGGCCTTTTTCCTATTGGGAAACATGAACCATGGGTTGTGCAATATACTGTCCAGATAGTTGGCTGTGAACTTGAACAGACATGTTATCTTGAGCTACACGGAAGAGAAGGGGGCAGCGACAGAGACACTAGCCACTTGTATTGTCCAAGATATTTTCCCTTACAGTAGCCTACTGGATGTGCTTTGACTTTTCCGGCAAGACAACAGCGAGAGGTTGGGACATGGAAAACAAGTTAAGATACTTTGTTGCCGTTATTGTGATGTTTCTGAAGAGTAATCAATGGAGCTGTCGTTCTCAGGAAATGTATATCATCTCACAAGAACGGGAATACTTTTTTTTTTTTTTTTTTACCTGTAGGACACCTAGGAGAAACCGAAAAGGGAAAAACAGTGATGTGATGAACACTGAGTATTTCTATCATATCATGGAGTATGTTCATGTTCAGAGTATTTCTATCATATCATGGAGTATGTTCATGTTCAGAGTATTTCTATCATATCATGGAGTATGTTCATGTTCAGAGTATTTCTATCATATCATGGAGTATGTTCATGTTCAGAGTATTTCTATCATATCATGGAGTATGTTCATGTTCAGAGTATTTCTATCATATCATGGAGTATGTTCATGTTCAGAGTATTTCTATCATATCATGGAGTATGTTCATGTTCAGAGTATTTCTATCATATCATGGAGTATGTCCATGTTCATGGAACCCCTATGAAGACCTGTGATTTGAGAATAGGAGGGCGTCAATTCAGCCATTCTTTTTTAAGCTTGTAACCTGTATTGCTTGAAACACCCCCCCTTTTTTTTTTTACATTGTTAGTGTTAAGTTCACATGGTCAACCAAAATGTGATCAAATCCATGCAATACAAGGTGTAAGCGAATGAGAAAGAAGATACATAATGTCTGTGCACCTCCATAGTGTAAGGAATCCAGTTTGTGGTGTTACTGTGGTTCAGCGACCTGAGCATAAAGCACATGTTTGAAAGCTGAATGTTGAGAATGTGGCTGCCATTTTATTCAGTAAAAACACAAGAGGGCATGCCACAAACATCCAGCCGGCATGCTCCACAATACTTGACACACATTTTAAGATTAGTTGTAAACAGGAATCATCATTTCTATCTTTCAGCTGGTTAAAAAGCATAGCCAGATGAAAACTGGAAAGGCATTCTGAAATCCTGACAAAACAAAAAAATAAATCACTTCATACTAAATTACCCACTATATTATTTTCTCAGCATTCATTTGAGTCCATATATGAGTGTAGCCTTCACACAGACAATAGCAACTGAAATAGCTGTTTAACACTTTATACTATAGAAATGGATTCACCCCCCCCCTTTACACATCAAACATTGAGGCACAGCATTTTTAGATTGTAAGTTACATTTTCACACTGTGTATCTGTGTATCTTGTTGCATACGGTTGTAGATTTAAAGATAAAAACCATCACTGATCAATCCACTGAAGGCAAATACAACAAAAGCAATATAATATTTTATATCACAATAAATGCAGCAAAATGAACAATATTTTACAATCACAGTAAACCCAAAAAGGGACAAATAATATATATTCAATCATTGAGTAGTATGTGATTATTTTCCACACCGACGTTACCATGCTTATGTTACTGTTCTGAGCATAACTCGTTATGCTTGATGGTCCGAGTGCCTGCAGCTGTTGCTTGGATTCTGGAGATGGGAGAGTAAGGCAGACATGCTCCCTGACATGCTCAGAATGACAGGACAGGCTGTGGAAGATTCAAACTCCCCTCCTAACAGGCAACAGGAAGTGTTCTGGTCCAGACAGGAAGTCCAGGTTCTGTGGCTAACATAGCCCACCGGCATACTCATCCTCGTCAGCCTCTCCGGCACCTGCTCCTCCTTCCGCAGCATCGGCAGCTGGCGCCTTCTTCTTCTTACCACCCCCTGGAACCCTCAGGCTGACGGACAACTTGGCATACTGAAAGACCATTGGCACTTTGATCAGGTTAAGGCAAGTTAGTGGTCTCTACAGTATATTTTTCTCAGAAGAGTATTCCAAATCTCTCTTTGAGTACCCACCCAGCCAGTTCCATGTTTTTGCTGATTCAACTAATTAACGAATCAGAAAACCCTTGGTTGGTTTGAATCAGGTGTTTCAGAAATAGATCAGGAGAGGTTTTTCCCAAATATTATGATAATTGAAAAGATAAATCATACAAAAACAACAAGCAAGCAGGGTCTAGAGGGGTGACGCAGGAAAAAAAAACATTTTAAAAAGCAGTTGGACTGCTATTGTGTCTATTAATAAACTACTTCTCTGACTTTGTATTACTCAGCCTAGCCTGGAAATGCATCTATGGGGTGGCTAGGAGAGAGTTTTCATATAGAAAGGACAGCTCATGATTCCATACCTTTTAAAGTCCTTAAACGTGATCAAAGGAGACAGTAAAGAGGGATGTATTCATGAATCGGATTCTGCTGCAAAATGTTTTGCAATGGAAACTGTTTAGTCCAAAGGAAAATATTTTGCAACAAAAAAGTGTTTCTATTTGACAAATTCAAGAAGGTCCCTCTCCCTCCATTCCATTTTCTTCCTAGAGTAAACGTTTTTTTTTTGTGAAACATTTTGTAACAGACTAAATGTTTTTCAACGGAATCCGACTACTAAACACACCCCTGAACACCAATTTTAAGAGTAGACACTCAAACATTGTGATGACATGCTTTGAAATAAACGTTGGTTACATAGTAGGCTCTAGGCACCACACTCACATCATTGTCCATATACTTGAATAAGGGCGAGTTACAGACGCGGTGCACTTGGTCCTCATCCTGCTCGTCATAGCCCTGCAAGAGTTGCTCCAAGGCAATACAGTCCTCGCTCCCACTGAAGCCCGGCAGACTAGGAGTAATGGTTAGAATGGTTAATCAAACATAAGTCATAAACTACTTTCCTATTTATCTTTAATTATAAACTGGGTGGTTTGAGCCCTGAATGCTAATTGGCTGACAGCCATGGTATATCAGACCGTATAACATGTAACATATAACTATGACAAAACATGTATTTTTACTGCTCTAATTACATTGGTAACCAGTTTATGATCGCAATAAGGCACCTCAGGGGTTTGTGGTATATGACCAATATACCACGGCTAAGGGCTGTATCCAGGCACTCCACCTTTTGTAAGAATAGCCCTTAGCTGTGGTATATTGGCCTTATTGCTTAATTTGAAACGCAGCGGTCTAAGGCACTACATTTCAGTGCAAGAGGTGTCACTACAGTTCCTGGTTCGAATCCAGGCTGTATCACATCTGGTGCACAATTGGTCTAGCGTCGTCCGGGGTAGGCAGTCATTGTAAATAAGAATGTGTTCTTAACTGACTTGCCTAGTTAAATAAAAGGTAAAAAATTAAATAAATAAAAATGTAAAAGTTAAGTCAGTACCTGTAACTCTCTCGAACACATTTATCTGCTGCTACGAAGTCATTTCTGTGAAGGTGGACTAGCACTTGGGCACTGGTTTTCTGGAGATAAGCAAATACACAGGCAACAATTTGGTTTCAACACACAGTCAATTTTCTTAATCAGGTTCAATAAGTAAAACGCACCTTAAAACACGTTGGGTAATTCTCTATTTCTTTATACATGTTCTTCTCCTTCTGAATCGACACTGCTGCTTCATCAAGCCTGACGGACAAAAACACAGTTAGCGGGTAGGGAATGAGTAGGACATGAAGAAAAATCTGTCAAGCAAGTGAGAATTTACTTGTGTTGCCTGACGAGCAGTCTTGATGATTTCCCCAGCATCTCCACAGCTTGACGTAGACGGTCCTCGTTCTGCAGAAATATGCATTCACTATATCAATACTGCTTCAATTGATTTGATCACATTGCATTACCGTTACAACATTATAATGTATTCAATATAAAATAGGACTGTGTTAATATTGCCATGCAATAAGTGCCATGCAATAAGTGAGATCCCTACAAATGTGACCCTGAACCGAGGAAGTGGCATGGAAGCAACACAATGATTTCTGGTCTTCCGTAGTATCAAATATTGAACTCATATAGCTGTACCTCAAACACTGATGCAGCTTTCTGGTACAGATCCACTGCTTTTGCTAGATCCTGTGATTCGATTAGCCTACAAAAAAAAGAAAGGTACGCCTTTTAACTTTAAAAAAAAAGAGCATCAAAACAAGGACTAAAACCAAGTATCAGCATCATCAATACGTTTAGTGACATGCCAATGATGACAGGGAATTACTTTCTAGAGCCCATCTATGATGATCAATATTTGCTACGTACTTTCCAGCTCTGTCGAGGGCCAAGGCTGCAGTGTCTGGTGTGCCGTTCTCTACATACATCATGCTTGCTCTCTCAATGTACTGGATAGCCTCTGGTATCCTCTGCATGTCCTGGAGAGAAACACATGTCTGTCAATGATTAGCTACAGTAAGTAGTTAATAGTAAAACAGTAGTCGTCTGTCAAATGTCTGACTAACAACAATGGCTTTAATCCTGAAGTGGGTAACAAGAGTTAAAACTATGGAATAAAAAAAACAGCAATTTTGATCCGACGTCTGATAACAATGTATGAGTAGATACTGTGTATCACATTAAACACTAACCTTAAGCATCATACCAGCTGCTTCAAGTGCTCTGCAACAGAAATGTCTCCTTAGCAACATCCAATACAGACAAAAGTAGACCAACCAGTGTCTATTGTACATCATCTGGACTCTATGAATAGCATTACATGAGACATATCTTTCATACTCACTTGGCAGCATGGAATAGTCTGTACATTTAGTTAAGTTAAAGAAAACATTGATGTTTATATGAGATTTGTAGTCAATGTTGTTCAAATGTAGCATATAAAATCCCTACATTCACTGTCAAACAACATTAACAATGCCCTAGATCTGCGATTTCCAAGACTACTGCGAAAGCATTCATGGTTGTTAAAATTGTGTGATAAGCCTAGCCCACTATAGGAAGTGAGCATTGAAAGGATACGTTTTGTTGTTGGTATGGGCTTCTGCCTCTTGTAGGTATGCCTCCTTCGCATCTTCAAGCATCTTGGCATTTTTAAAGGCAACAGCTGGAAGATGGAGGAGGGAATGCTTCATTAGGCATTTATAATTAAGAAATAACACCAGAGGGGGTGTGGTATATGGCCAATATACCACAGCTATGGGCTGTTCTTATGTTCGACACAACGCAGAGTGCCTGGACACGGCCCTTAGCTGTGGTATATTAGCCAGGGGCGCAACTTTCTCTGGGGACATGTCCCCCACATATCCTGAAATTGCCCCCCCACCCCCAGTTTTATCATTGGAATGTGATACAAAACGAGGCAACAGTGTGCTTTAGGACCATGTGGACGCCTCTGAGTGGTCAGGTAGGCTATTTGCAGTGTTTATCCAACTGGGTAAAAATGTTTTATAATAATAATAATAATGTCCCCCCCACTTCTAAAACCAAAGTTGCACCCCTATTATTAGCCATGTATCACAAACCCCTGAGGTGCCTTATTGCTATTATAAACTGGTTTCCAACTTAATTAGAGCTGTAAAAATACATGTTTAGTCATACCTGTGGTATACCGCTGATATACCATGGATGTCAGCCAATCAGCATTCAGTGCTCAAACCACCCAGTTTATAATAAATAGCTATGTCATTGGACAACTTGAGCAACATTAAGTGCAATCTAGCATCATAATACTGTGTGTTATTGCCCAACTAGCCAACTAAAACTAAACTTAAACGTAGTTTTACTTTGCTAGTGCTCACCAGTCGTTGTCGAAGGGAACATGTTTTCAGGTGTATTGAATAAGATAATAAATAGCCTTTAATACAATACCTGCTTTTGCGTACTCTGATGCAGCACTGTCATAGTCAGGCTTCCATTTCATGAAACTGGTCCTTAAACTTTGGGGGGGAAAGGCATTATATTCAGTGAAAACATAACACCAGGGTTGTCTATTTGGATTTAACATAGGGTTTAATACAGATGTGGACGTGCTATTATTTATGCAGTGATACTGTCAGGAATAACTGCAGCGCAGGAAGAGACTAACGTTAGCCAGGCAGCTCAACTGGCTTCCAATCCTGTATAGAGTGGCTAGATAAATAGCATTGACTTAACTAGAAATAAACGTTCCTTCCTACTTGTGTTGTAAATAGGTATATTTACAATATAGACTAGTTAATACTATGGAACTGGCTACCTACTGAAATAAAATGCTCAAAAGCAATACAGCTAAATTGGCTAACGTTAGCTAGCACGATTTCCTTACTATTTTTCAGCCTTGGCAATGTGGTCGTGCGCCTCGTTGATTTTCGCAGCCATCTGGTCCAAACTAGCTAACAATGTAATTCAACGATGAGTATTAAACATACTACTGACTAAAATATAGTGAGATGTTGCTGTAGCTAGCTCTGGGTGCTAGCGTTACTGGTTTCAGGAGACTCTTTCGTCATCGGGGTTTGACTACGGAATCCCGTGCGTTGCCTTTTCTTTATATAACGATACATCGCGACAAAGTGTTGCAGCTACTGCGCACAAAAGCGGCAACAATGTAACAAGTAGGTTATTTTCATTGCGTGCCATAAAGTAAACCAAAGTAACATAGTCTTCGTTCATCACTATTCGCAATGCATTATGAAATATCCAGTTATTAATTTATTAATTCATAGTCTAGCCTACAATTTGCAATTTAATTTCTCAATATTGTAAATTTTTAAATATAGACTACATAATTAATAATATTATTGGTCATTACATTTATTTTATAAAGCCCTTTTTACATCAGCAGTTGCAAAGTTCTTAACAGATACCAAGCCCGAAGCAAGCAATGCAGAGGCAGAAACACACTGGCCAGGTAGAAAGCAACCTAGAAAGGAACAAGGCTCAGTGTGATGCCCAGTCCTCTTCTGGCTATCATTATCAGTGAATGTGATCAGTGAATTGATCAGAATTATCCTTCAAAAGCTACTATTTACTAAGTAACAATCTAATAAATATGTACAGTGGGGAATATAGCTAAACAAATCAGATCAACACACGACAAGTAGAAATGGCATATGATATGATGCCAGCAGACATAGTTGTCTTGGCTCGGGTTCACCTGAGCTGCGGGGCTACTGTGCCTGCAGCCTGAAATGGTAACTGTTTCTTTAAGGCGCTTGCCTACCACTGTCTGCTTTGTTTAGCCAGAGGGGAGAGTCACGCCATCAGAACAGAAGAACATGCTTTAATTCGGAAAAGTAGAGGTAAACAAAGGTAAGAAACGTTCACCTCTGGAGCAAGAATCGACTATTTGGGCAAGGTAAGTTTATTTACTACTTCTATGGTTTCTTGGTGTGGGTTCTTTACCAAGACAAAAAAAGTCCATCCTTCTTTCTTCCTAGTTAGTTCATGTTGAGAAAAGGTGTTTATAGCTTTGGGTAGCGTATTTGCCTCTCCAAAACACGAGGCTCGTCCATAAACGCAGCCTGAAACGTGTCAGACTTTTCATACAATGTATCCAAAGGGTTTAATTTTAGGATAAAATGTAACATTCCTTCCTTATGTAACCCTGAAGTCTTAGTGTTGCACTACTGGAATGATAAACATGCTATTATTGAATTAGACTACCGTAATAGGTATACAACGTTTGAACATGTATTTGAAACGTATTCAAGATGTTTTAATGACAGTGCGCAGCAACCTTTATTAGAATTGAGTTGCCAGCAAGCGAGAAACCAATGTCTTTTTGCATTGCAATGGGTTTGATGACTTTGGGTTTGTGTAGAAAAGGAATGATGCTCCTTTGAAGCGAGCGGGTCATTTACCATAACAATGGAATCAAAGGGATGGTTCCTTGACACGACTTCTCCTGTATTTTATTAGTATGTCTGTGCCCGTATGACGTCTTGTGTTACCTCATTGAATAAGGGGTACATTCTAAGTTAGTGTCTGTCTCTGTTTTGTCGGTTCAGGTTACTGTTTCGTGCGTGTCGGAATGAAGTCTACTCAAATCTTACTATCCACTGCACTTATTTTCCTTCTCTCGGGACTTTCCATGACCACAGCCTGCAACAAGGCTCTCTGTGCCAGTGATGTCAGCAAATGTCTCATTCAGGTAAGACTCTTAGCATAACGTTTCTGGAAAGGCATCACTCAATTAAGAAGGCGAGGCGCTTAGTGTGACGTTTCCGAAAGGCATTAGGTTCACTCACTAATAACGTTGACGTTGAGATAACTCTATGCAAATTCTATAAGGGATTGTTGTCTTTTCAGAGTAAAGTTCGACTACCATACAATATTATGCCAACATTTTAATCCTTGGTGTTAATCTAAAATGTGATTAACCTCCCACTATGCATTTCCTCTGTATGTCTGAAGTCATTTTACACGAACCTGAATTCTCTGCTGTGATCACAGTATTCTCTTTGTACTGGAAAAGCACATTAAACCAGGACAGTTGCTGGGATCCCTCAACTAACAGAGAGGGGAGATACAAAAAAATAAAATACAACTTGCTGAGTTGGCAGGGCTACAATGAAGTGAAGGTTTTCAATTTACAGCTGCACAGTGTCCTCAAAGGATTTAGCCTAGTCTACCTTGGCTGTACATGAGATAGCCAATGGAGATACAGTACCAGTCAAAAGTTTGAACACACCTACTCATTCAAAGGTTTTTCTTTTTGACTATTTTCTACATTGTAGAATAATAGTGGAGACATCAAAACTATGAAATAACACATGTAGTAACCAAAAAAGTGTTAAACAAATCAAAATATGTTATATTTGAGATTCTTCAAAGTAGCCACCCTTTGCCATGATGATAGCTTTGCTTTCTCTCAACCAGCTTCATGAGGTAGTCACATGGAATGCTTTTCCAACAGTCTTGAAGGAGTTCCCACATGCTGAGCACTTGTTGGCTGCTTTTCCTTCACTCTGCTGTCCAACTCATCCCAAACCATCTCAATTGGGATGAGGTCGGGTGATTGTGGAGACCAGGTCATCTGGTGCAGCTCTCCATCACTCTTCTTCTTACTCAAATAGCCCTTACACAGCCTGGAGGTGTGATGAGTCATTGTCCTGTTGACAAACAAATGATAGTCCCACTAGGTGCAACCAGATGGGATGACGCTATCGCTGCAGAATGCTGTGGTTGCCATGCTGGTTAAGTGTGCCTTGAATTCTAAATACATCACTGACAGTGTCACCAGCAAAGCACTATCACACCTCCTCCTCCATGCTTCACGGTGGGAACTACACATGCGGAGATCATCTGTTCATTTACTCTGCGTCTCACAAAGACACGGCAGTTGCAACCAAAAATCTCAAATTTGGACTCATCAGACCAAAGGACAGACTTTCACTGGTCTAATGTCCATTGCTTGTGTTTCTTGGCCCAAGCAAGTCTCTTCTTCTTATTGGTGTCCTTTAGTAGTAGTTTCTTTGCAGCAATTCGACCATGAAGGCCTGATTCACAGTTTCCTCTGAACAGTTGATGTTGAGATGTGTCTGTTACTCTGTGAGGTGCAGTTAACTGCCGATTTCTGGGGCTGGTAACTCTAATGAACGTATCCTCTGCAGCAGAGGTAACTCTGGGTCTTCCTTTCCTGTGGCAGTCCTTATGAGAGCCAGTTTCATCATGGAGCTTGATGGTTTTTGCAACTGCACTTGAAGAAACGTTCAAAGTTCTTGAAATGTTGACTGAGCTTCAAGTAATGATGGACTGTCGTTTCTCTTTGCTTATTTGAGCTGCCATAATATGGTCTTTTACCAAATAGGGCCATCTTTTGTATACCACTCCTACCTTGTCACAACACAACTGATTGATTGGCTGAAATGCATTAAGAAGAAATTTAAATTCCACAAATTAACAAGGCACACCTGTTAATTGAAATGGATTCCAGGTGATTACCTCATGAAGCTGGTTGCCAAGCGTGTGCAAATCTGTCATCAAGGCAAAGGGTGGCTACTTTGAATAGTCTCAAATATATTTGAGATTCTTCAACACTGTTTTGGTTACTACATGATTTCATATGAGTTATTTCATAGTTTTGATGTCTTCACTGTTATTATACAATGTAGAAAATAGTAAAAATAAAGAAAAATCCTTGAATGAGTAGGTGTGTCCAAACTTTTGACTGGTACTGTATATATGTGTACCTTCCCTGGGCATTGGTCTTTGCCTGGCTACCCAAACTCCCTTGCGCCAGCCAAACGCTACTTCACAGACTTTAGTTTCTTCTCCACAATGAGTCTGGCGTACCTCCGATGATTTATAGAACGCAACCACATTCTAACCGTTCCGATTGGTCCAGAGCCAGAACACACGTGGGTAAAACAGCGTTTTTATTGGCTTTGATACTCTGATTTGTTTTGTACAACACCCCTCATTTTGACATTGCCGTCATTGAAGTCATTTATGGTGGTCTCAGTTTGAAGTATGTAGTGAACGTAGAGCAGCGAGAGAATTCAGTTTGAGTTGTCAGGCAAGGTGCTGCCACAACCACACTTGACTGTGGGCTCAGTTAGCGCCATCCTTTTGCACATCTGGAATTTAACCTCTGTTCTCCCTTTCAACCGCTCTGCACTGGAGGAGTCACAGAACAGGCAACTTGAGGTCGGCCCACTCACTCCGGTGGAAACCTCAAGCATACGCAGTAAAACACACACACACACACACACACACACACACACACACACACAGTCACCGCTCGCGCACACACAAATCCTCTCCCTAGTGATTTCTAAATGGGGACAGGATATTATATGGTTTATTTTCTTGGCGTTGTATCAACTATGATGTGCTCGATACACACCAAGATAAATAAACTCTCTTATGTTGTTTTTGCTCTCCTCATGTTATGACTGAAGCCTGACTGAGGCTACTGCATTGTCTGAGTGTTACTAACACACCTGTGCACAACATGATAGAAGGATTATACCAGATTGTTGCAGAATGTCTCTCTCCTATCAGTCCTGACTGTGTGTTTTGTGATGTACAGGAGCTGTGTCAGTGCAGGCCCTCGGATGGGAACTGCTCGTGCTGTAAAGAGTGTATGCTCTGTCTTGGCACACTGTGGGAGGAGTGCTGCGACTGTGTGGGTAGGTGCCACGGACTAGGTGCAGTTGTGAGCATATTGGAAACAAGAACCGGTGTCAAAATGGATGAGGTTAATGAGGTGTCAGAATGGATGAGGTTAATGAGGTGTCAGAATGGATGAGGTTAATGAGGTGTCAGAATGGATGAGGTTAATGAGATGTAAGTCGCTCTGGATAAGAGCGTCTGCTAAATGACTTAAATGTAAATGTAAATGTGTCAGAATGGATGAAGTTAATGAGGTGTCAGAATGGATGAGGTTAATGAGGTGTCAGAATGGATGAGGTTAATGAGGATGGGTATTTGATTTTTGCATCATCATTTGCTTCAAGTCCTTCCATGTCTATGTCCTTTATTCAATGGTTGTTGAAGATATTGCATCCATCAGACAGTGAATGCTGAGTATCAAATCACATATTATTTGTCACATGCGCCGAATGCAACAGGTAGACCTTACCGTGGAATGCTTACTTACAAGCCCTTAACCAAAATGCAGTTTTAAGAAAATAGAGTTAAGAAAATATTGACTAAATAAACTAAAGTAAAAATAAATACATGTAAAAAGTAACACAATAAAATAACAATAATGAGGATAAACGGGGGGTAATGAGTCAGTGTGCTGGGGTACAGGTTAGTCAAGGTAATTTGAACGAGAAGAATAGTGGTATACTGATTATCAGTCATTTATTGTCATTTTATTTATTTCAATATTTACTATCTTGCTTCTTGTCTCCCCTCACAGGGATGTGTAATCCTAGGAACTACAGTGACACTCCAGCTACCTCCAAAAGCACAGTGGAGGAACTCTACCGACCCATCCCCTCACTGTTCCGTGCCCTCACCGAGGGTGAAGCGCCCATCAACATGATGGTGGTGTCCTTCCCCGTGGCCGAGGAACTATCTTACCACGAGAACCTGGTGTCTTTCCTGGAGACCATCGAGGACCAGCACCAAAATGTCTCCCTGCCTGGGAACAGTATCCACGCCAGCTACGATAACACTCAAAGTACCGAAGGTAGGGAGGGGTGAGGGGGTTGAATTATGGGGATGCTAATAGCTGCTGTGTACTCATTTAATAAGAGAATAAAACATAGACACATCATACAGTCTTGTGCAGGTGCCTGTTATCAGAGTATTAAACCCAGTTCACCAGCAAAACAGACTGAAGATTCCACATTTCAATATACTATTTTATTTATATATACACTTCCGTTCAAAAGTTTGGGTCACTTAGAAATGTCCTTGTTTTTGAAAGAAAAGCGCACTTTGTCCATTTTCTGTCCATTAAAATGACATCAAATTGACATTGTTAATGTGGGGCGGCAGGGTAGCCTAGTGGTTAGAGCGTTGGACTAGTAACCGGAAGGTTACAAGTTCAAATCCCCGAGCTGACAAGGTACAAATCTGTCGTTCTGTCCCTGAACAAGGCAGTTAACCCACTGTTCCTAGGCCATCATTGAAAATAAGAATATGTTCTTAACTGACTTGCATAGTTAAATAAAGGTAAAAACATTTTTTTTATAAATGACTATTGTAGCTGGAAACGGCTGCTTTTTTATGGAATATCTACATAGGCGTACAGAGGCCCATTATCAGCAACCATCACTACTGTGTTCCAATGGCACGTTGTGTTAGCTAATCCACATTTATCATTTTAAAAGGCTAGTGCCAAGAGTGTGCAAAGCTGTCAGGGCAAAGGGTGGCTACTTTTAAAGAATTTAAAACATATTTTGATTTGTTTAACACTTTTTTGGTTACTACATGATTCCATATGTGTTATTTCCTGGTTTTGATGTCTTCACTATTATTCTACAATGTAGAAAACAGTCAAAATAAAAACCCTTGAATGAATAGGTGTGTCCAAACCTTTGACTGGTAGTGTGTGTGTGTGTGTGTGTGTGTGTGTGTGTGTGTGTGTGTGTGTGTGTGTGTGTGTGTGTGTGTGTGTGTGTGTGTGTGTGTGTGTGTGTGTGTCCCATAACAAATCAGGACTGCCCAATTGGCTTTAGGGGTATTAACCTGGGCAGATTGGGCAAACCATAAGTTCTAAATATATGGACTTTGATCCAACACACTATTTTAGGGAACCCCCATGAGTTCCCTAACTCATCCCCCTGGCAGGGACCATATTATTTTAGGAGGGGAGGGCTAAGCTATAATGAACTCATGGCTAAGGCTGCTTTGAACTGAGCTCTGTGGCTCGACCCCTCCATAAAAGCTTATGAGATCTCAGGGCCTTGGCTTTCGTTTGATGGTTTTAGCAGGCCGCTATTTGAAATCCAAGCAGCCCTGTAAATTATTGAGTATATTGCTGCTGGCCTAGTGAACTTTCATGTGCATCCGCTCCAGTTGTCCTCTCCTCAGCCTCTGGTCCTAGTGATTCTAATTGACTAGGAATCTGTGGCAGGGGGGTGAGCGAGCTCCTTACGTATCCGCTCTGTGAACCTGTGACCCAGATCTGTTTTCCCTTTGGGAAAACACGCTCATTAGTCAGGCCTCCAGCAGTGGGGGATGCCCTCAACCTTATGAGGTGGGATGAGTGTGGGGCGGCAGAGATGAACACATGGGCTTAAATCAAGCCATACGCATGCAGCCCTTTATAGCATAGTATGGATGATGCATATCTATCAAGAGGTTAGGCTCTACTAGGCTTTAGTTCAGCTGGCTAACACATACTTGTGGCACAATAGTTCAAACTATGGAAGGTCACATGGAGGAGGTGGACTTTCATTTTGTGATTAAAAAAATATATATATACTTTTAAATAAATTTGATACGATACATAGAGGTGGACTAACAGGACTTTGCTTCTTTTGTGCTTTAGAGTATTGTCATAAAAGTTAAGTGAAGACTACAATATATTGCTGAAGCATGTTATTGCTAATATTTGCCTGTTGTATTCAAAGGCTTATTTCTCCATGTCTTCCCCCCTCCACAGATAACATGTGCACTGTGGTGTACTTTGATGACTGCGTGTCCATCCGCCAGTGCAAGCAGTACTGCGAGTCCATGGGCGGCTCCAAGTACCGCTGGTTCCATAACGCCTGCTGTGAATGCATCGGCCCAGAGTGCCTCGACTACGGCAGCAAAGCCGTCAAGTGCATGAACTGCCTGTTCTAATGAAAGCCAATGGGACTTGCCACGTTAGGGTACTGTGCTCAAAATGCCACAAGGGGGCACTGTCTGCAATATGCAGATGGTCTGATGAGGTTGATGGAGGAAGATGACTTGTGCCTCAGCCTTTTGTAAAATGTTTCCATATTGTGATGTAAAATATTAGCCCTTACAAATTATTTTTCACTCTTGAATTTGTTTTTATATCTTATATAGGTTCTCTAGCAGAGAATAAATATATATTGATTGTTTTATATTCTCATATAGTTAATGCTGAAAGAGTCACTATGACAAATCGTTTTTTTTATATATATATCTATAGCCGCGTAAAGACAGCAATCAATGTTATCTAATCTCTAGTGAAATGGCATTTTATTTTTGTTGTAATGGACAATCATAGTAAATACTGTTTGTATAATTATTATATCATTGTTAGCTATATAACATACACTACATGGCCAAAGGTATAGACACCTGCTCGTCAAACATCTCATTCCCAAATCATGGCCATTAATATGGAGATGGACCCCCCCCCCCCTCCCCTTTGCTGCTATAACAGCCTCCACTCTTCTGGGAAAACGTTCCACTAGATGTTGGAACATTGCTGCAGAGACTTGTTTCCATTCAGCCACAAGAACATTAGTGAGGTTGGGCACTGATGTTGGGCGATTTAGCCTGGCTCACAGTCGGCATTCCAATTCATCCCAAAGGTGTTCGATGGAGTTAAGGTCAGGGCTCTGTACAGGCCCGTCAAGTTCTTCCACAACGATCTTGACAAACAATTTTTGTATGGACCTTTCTTTGTGCACGGGGGCATTGTCATGCTGAAACAGAAAAGGGCCTTTCCCAAACTGTTGCCACAAAGTTGGAAGCAAAGAATCGTCTAGAATGGTGTAGCGTTAAGATTTCCCTTCACTGGAACTAAGCGGCCTGAACCATGAAAAACAGCCCCAGACCATTATTCCTCCTCCACTAAACGAAACAGTTGGCACTGTGCATTGGGGCAGGTAGCGTTCTTATGGCATCCGTCAAACCCAGACTACTCCGTCGGACTGCCAGATGGTGAAGCGTGATTCATCACTCCAGAGAATTCCACTGCTCCAGAGTCCAATGGCTGAGAGCTTTACACCACTCCAGCCGATGCTTGGCATTGAGCATGGTATTCTTAGGCCCGTGTGCGGCTGCTCTGCCATGGAAACCCATTTCATGAAGCTCCCGACGAACAGTTCTTGTACTGGCGTTGCTTCCAGAGGCAGCAAGTGAGTGTTGTAACCGAGGACAGACGATTTTTACGCACTTCAGCACTCGGGGGTCCCGTTCTGTGAGCTTGTGTGGCCTACCACTTCACAACTGAGCCGTTGTTGCCCCTATATGTTTCCACTTCATAATAACAGCACTTACAGTTGACTGGGGCAGCTTTAGCAGGTCAGAAATTTGACGAACTGACTTGTTGGAAAGGTGGCATCCTATGACGGTGCCACGTTGAAGGTCACTGAGCTCTTCAGTAAGGCTATTCTACTGCCAACATTTGTCTATAGAGACTGCATGGCTGTGTGCTCGATTTTATACACACGTCAGCAACGGGTGTGGATTAAATAGCTGGATCCACTCATTTGAAGGGTTGTCCACATACTTCTGACCATTTAGTGTATGTTATTTTAAACGACTGCCATATTCAATCAAAACTGATGGCCAGCCTTTCACAGACAACAGGTTTGATTTTACAGGCGCATTTAAGATGATTTGTTTCATACGTCAACATTTTTAATTCTATCATTCTAGCACAAGTATGTTGTTTGACTGCATACCACACTGTTACTATACACACTCCGGAATGGAACAGTTGATTGGTCTAAAGGTAGTCTGGTGGGATCTGTTTCAGGCCAGAGTGTGTTCCACTCCGAGGTGTGTACTGTTAGTCGTGTCACAGAGGAAGCCGGTTGTTATTGCACGAGCCCTCTGTGTTTATCCCTTGTTCTTCATGTCTTCAGCTATGCTTATTAAAGGTCTGCAACATTTGGTTTCAATTAGGGCCACAGAGGCTGGCAGAGAGCAGCAGAAACATTACTGCAACATCTTGGCGCAGCTTTATTGGTCTTGTAGAGGTTGTATGTGCTACATTCAATCGGTTTGTGTCCTTGCTTTCTTGTGCTGGTTCACTGTCGTGCACTGCTTATTTCCTCGATCTGTCGAGTTATTCATAGGGTTGTCGTGTAGCCAGTGGGTCTCGTGAAACAGAAAATGTTGGTTATTTGGCACAGGAGTGGAGCAATGTGGTTTATGGAAGCAGTGAGGTACTAAAGACAAACGCTTTAATTTCTAAGCCAATGCAACTATTCACATATAACCGCTAATGAAAATGAGGTGAGGAAAGTTAAGTAGATGCATTGTTCATGTAAAAGCAATAATATTATTTGAATTGTGACAGAAACATGTAAAACACTTCATTCCAAACGGCAAACAGTAAAATGTTTTGTGTAAAAATGTAATAAATTAAACATTTCTCATGTTTACACTAAACAGTTTCCCCACAGGAGCATTTGATTCCTACAAGAGATGCCTAACAGTTCCTTTTCATACAGGGCATTCTTTACCGGTTTGCCACACAACCCAGGTGTCCCAATCAGTTTGCCCTACTTTCCCTGTAGCTAGAGGAGGCATGGAGAAGTGAGGAGCATGATGTTGGGTCACAGAGCCAGTGGGCTGTGCCCAGCTGACAGGCAACAAAAGTGTTGTGTGTCTGGACTTGTCGGGTACATCCAAGGCCTCACAAAGAAGCCTTTGTCTCAGGAGGATGGCTCTGGTCACGTGAACAGTCTGTCCACCTGACATGGCAAGACAGCCAAACCTGCTGCAATGCAGTCGATCGGGGTTACGTGCAGGCAGACATCCTTGTTGCAGCGTTGGACAATGATGCTATTGTGTTGGCTGTAAAAGCATGGAGGAATGGATCTTATGAAGGACATGAATTTCGGGTTCGTTCAAATGGTCTTTGATAAAGGGAAGAGAGAGTAAGAGTAATGGGCTTTTTTGGACAAAGCCTAAGGGGAAAATGAATGGCGTTGTTGGATAAAACGCTGAACATAAGGTCTGTGGTGAACACAGGCTTAGGAAATCTTGTTTTGCTGTATGAAGTCATCTTCATCCCTTAACGTAGTTCGTTAATTTTGAAACATTTATGTAAAAAAAAAAAAAAAAAAAGCTCATGTTAACTATCTCAGAACAAAACGTACACTATATATACACACGCACAAGTATGTACAGCCGTGGCCAAATAGTTTTGAGAATGACAATGAAGCTTGCTGCTTCAGTGTCTTTAGATATTTTTGTCAGATGTTACTATGGAATACTGAAGTATAATTACAAGCATATCCTAAGTGTCAAATGCTTTTATTGACATATACATGAAGTTGATACAAAGAGTCAATATTTACAGTGTTGACCCTTCTTTTTCAAGACCTCTGCAATCTGCCCTGGCATACTGTCAATTAACCTCTGGGTCACATCCTGACTGATGGCAGCCCATTCTTACATAATCAATGCTTGGAGTTTGTCAGAATTTGTGGGTTTTTGTTTGTCCACCTGCCTCTTGAGGATTGACCACAAGTTCTCAATGGGATTAAGGTCTGGGGAGTTTCCTGGCCATGGACCCAAAATATCAATGTTTTGTTCCCGAGCCACTTAGTTATCACTTTTGCCTTATGGCAAGGTGCTCCATCATGCTGGAAAAGGCATTGTTCGTCACCAAACTGTTCCTGGATGGTTGGGAGAAGTTGCTCTCGGAGGATGTGTTGGTACCATTCTTTGTACATGGCTGAGTGAGCCCACTCCCTTGGCTGAGAAGCAACCCCACACATGAATGGTCTCAGGATGCTTTACTGTTGGCATGACAGGACTGATGGTAGCGCTCACCTTGTCTTCTCCGGACAAGCTTTTATCTGGATGCCCCAATCGGAAAGGGGATTCATCAGAGAAAATGACTTGACCCCAGTCCTCAGCAGTCCAATCCCTGTACCTGTAGAATATATGTAGAATATCTGTCTGTCCCTGATGTTTTTTCTGGAAAGAAGTGGCTTCTTTGCTGCCCTTCTTGACACCAGGCCATCCTCCAAAAGTCTTCGCCTCACTGTGCATGCAGATGCACTCACACCTGCCTGCTGCCTTTCCTGAGCAAGCTCTGTACTGGTGGTGCCCCGATCCTGCAGCTGAATTAACTTGAAGAGACGGTCCTGGCGCTTGCTGGACTTTCTTGGGCGCCCTGAAGCCTTCTTCACAACAATTGAACCGCTCTCCTTGAAGTTCTCGATGATCCGATAAATGGTTGATTTAGGTACAATCTTACTGGCAGCAATATCCTTGCCTGGGAAGCCCTTTTTGTGCAAAGCAATGATGACGGCACGTGTTTCCTTGCAGGAAACCATGGTTAACAGAGGAAGAACAATGATTCCAAGCACCCCCCCTCCTTTTGAAGCTTCCAGTCTGTTATTCAAATTCAATCAGCATGACAGAGTGATCTCCAGCCTTGTCCTCGTCAACACTCACACCTGTGTTAACGAGAGAATCACTGACATGATGTCAGCTGGTCCTTTTGTGGCAGGGCTGAAATGCAGTGGAAATGTTTTTTGGGGGGGATTCAGTTCATTTGCATGGCAAAGAGGGACTTCGCAATTAATTGCAATTCATCTGAACACTCTTCATAACATTCTGGAGTATATGCAATTTGCCATCCTACAAACTGTGGCAGCAGACTTTGAAAATGTATGTGTCATTCTCAACTTTTGGCCATGACTGTAGACCCCCCCTGTGGATTTCAGCCATTGCTGACAGGTGTATAAAGTCAAACACACAGCTGTGCAATCTCCATAGACAAACACTGGCAGAAGAATGGCCTTTCAACGTAGCACCGTCAGAGGATGCCACCTTTGCAAGAAATCAGTTCGTCAAGTTCCTGCCCTGCTAGAGCTGCCCCGGTCAACTGTAAGTGCCGTTAGCGTGAAGTGGAAAAGTCTAGGAGCAAAATTGGCTCAACTGCGAAGTGGTAGGCCACACAAGCTCACAGAATGGGACCGCTAAGTGCTGAAGAGCTTAGCACGTAAAAATAGTCTGTCCTCGGTTGCAACACTCACTACTGAGTTCCAAACTGCCTCTGGAAGTAACGTCAGCACAAGAACTGTTCGTCTGGAGCTTCATGAAATGGGTTTCCATGGCAGCTGCGCACACAAGCATTGGCTGGAGTGGTATAAAGCTTGCAGGCATTGGACTCTGTAGCAGTGAAAACATATTCTCTGGAGTGATGAATCATGCTTCCCCATCTGGCAGTCTGACGGACTAATCTGGGATTGGCAGATGCCAGGAGAACGCTACCTGCCCCAATGCGAACTGTACAGTTTGGAGGTGTTTTTCAAGGTTCGGCCTAGGCCCCTTAGTTCCAGTGAAGAGAAATCAACACTACAGCATACAATGACACTAGACAATTCTGTGCTTCCAACTTCGTGCCAACAGTTTGGGGAAGGCCCTTTCCTGTTTCAGCATGACAATGCCCCCGTGCACAGAGAGCGGTTCATAAAGAAATGGTTTATTGAGATCAGTGTGGAAGAACTTGACTGGCCTGCACAGAGCCCTGACCTCAACCGCATCAAACACCTATGGGATGAATTGGACTGACTGTGAGCCAGCCCTAATCTCCCTACATCAGTGCCCAACCTCACTAATGCTCTTGTAGCATGTTCTAACATATAGGGGAAAGCCTTCCCAGAAGAGTGGATGCTGTTAAAGCAAAGGGGGGAGGCAACTCAATATTAATGCCTATGATTTTGGAATGCGTTGCTCTACAAGCAGGTGTCCAAACTTTTGTTCATGAAGTGTATAAGATATATGCCTGGGTTAATTTCAGACCTTATTTTCAGCATTTTTTCCCCCCAAAACCCTATAGTTTCCCCCATAGGAATGACTGAACCAAAGGCAACTCATTTATGGTTTTTAGGACTAAATTCTGGCGAGTTCAATTGGTTAATGAAAATGAGTGGGTTAGTTGTGTTTCATTGTACATGCAAACTTGCATGATCTGGGCCTGGGGGCAGAGGGGTATACTACAAAGCACGATTCATGAGTTAGCCAGCTAACTTGACATTTTCTATATTTTGTTTTATTGATCAGCTTGAAATTGGCATTAATTGGCTCAACAACCAAAAACAACTTTTTGGGCCACCCAACCAAATTCACATTTGAGTTATAGAGCTGTCACTCATTGAAAGCAAGTACAAGATACAACTGTTCTATATGCTTTCAATTTGTGTTTGTAAACTAGCTTCAAAAACCACTGCAAATACAATAATTGAAGGTAGCCGGCTAACTAATTGATCCTGCTTTGTAGTAAACCTCAGCTTCAGAATAAAATGATTGATTTATTGGAAGAATGATCAATGGGTGGACTTTAGCGCCGGGGGTTTTCCAGTCATGTAGAGAGAGGTTGGATGGTTGTGGAGGGCGTAAAGAAGGTGTGGTTGTGCTGCAACAGGTCCCTGGTTTGAGTCAATGTCTTCTAATAATTTTCTAGCTAAAGGACCAGTGGACGGAGTTCAGAGTGACCAATGAGAGCAACAAGTGAGCAGAAATAGAAGGAACATGGAGGGTGTAACAAGGTTTGAATCCTGGTTAAAACAGTCTGACAAGGGCCGGGATACACTCTGATCGCGGGTTACAGGCAGTTAAGGCAATTCCGATTGAGCCGTCAACGTTTACTGTAAATTGCCTTTAAAAGCCACAATTCCTGTAATCCACATTCTGATTCAATCCCAGCCCGGGCACCAGTTGTCTATAAAACTCTTCTTTGGTGTTAAGAATATCCTGAGAAACATGTTCCAAAGACCCCCTCCAACACAAACAAAATGCACCTACAAATTTGTGCCTGCTTTTTTATTTAATGTTGCGACAGGTAAAACAAGGGAGGGGGGAGAAATGGTATCACAATACTATACATGATCGTTGATCAAAATGGAGAAGGTGCTGGAGATATGTACAGAATAGGGTATAACAGCGGGGGGGTGTGGCGCAGTATTTTATTCTCAGGTTAAATACCACGTTTCAAGTGTGCTGACCGTTTACTATTGGATACATCTCCTGACCGTTTACTATTGGATACATCTGACCGTTTACTATTGGATACATCTGACCGTTTACTATTGGATACATCTCCTTTACTATTGGATACATCTGACCGTTTACTATTGGATACATCTGCTGACCGTTTACTATTGGATACATCTGACCGTTTACTATTGGATACATCTGACCGTTTACTATTGGATACATCTGACCGTTTACTATTGGATACATCTGACCGTTTACTATTGGATACATCTGACCGTTTACTATTGGATACATCTGACCGTTTACTATTGTGGACCGTTTACATCATCCTGACATCTGACCGTTTTACTATTTACTATTGGATACATCTCCGTGATACATCCGTTTGGATACTATTGGATACATCTCCTGACCGACCGTTACTATTGGATACATCTCCTGACCGCTTACTATTGGATACATCTCCTGACCGTTTACTATTGGATACATCTCCTGACCGCTTACTATTGGATACATCTCCTGACCGTTTACTATTGGATACATCTCCTGACCGCTTACTATTGGATACATCTCCTGACATCGACCGTTTACTATTGGATACATCTCCTGACCGTTTACTATTGGATACATCTCCTTACTATTGACCTCCTGACCGTACTATTGGATACATCTCCTGACCGCTTACTATTGGATACATCTCCTGACCGTTTACTATTGGATACATCTCCTGACCGTTTACTATTGGATACATCTCCTGACCGTTTACTCTCCTGATTGGATACATCTTGGATACATCTCCTGACCGTTTACTATTGGATACATCTCCTGACCGTTTACTATTGGATACATCTCCTGACCGTTTACTATTGGATACATCTCCTGACCGTTTACTATTGGATACATCTCCTGACCGTTTACTATTGGATACATCTCCTGACCGTTTACTATTGGATACATCTCCTTACTATTGACCGTTTACTATTGGATACATCTCCTGACCGTTTACTATTGGATACATCTCCTGACCGTTGATACATCTCCTGACCGTTTACTATTGGATACATCTCCTGACCGTTTACTATTGGATACATCTCCTGACCGTTTACTCTCCTGATTGGATACATCTCCTGACCGTTTACTATTGGATACATCTCCTGACCGTTTACATCTCCTGATTGGATACATCTCCTGACCGTTTACTATTGGATACATCTCCTGACCGTTTACTATTGGATACATCTCCTGACCGTTTACTATTGGATACATCTCCTGACCGTTTACTATTGGATACATCTCCTGACCGTTTACTATTGGATACATCTCCTGACCGTTTACTATTGGATACATCTCCTGACCGTTTACTATTGGATACATCTCCTGACCGTTTACTATTGGATACATCTCCTGACCGTTTACTATTGGATACATCTCCTGACCGTTTACTATTGGATACATCTCCTGACCGTTTACTATTGGATACATCTCCTGACCGACCGTTTACTATTGGATACATCTCCTGACCGTTTACTATTGGATACATCTCCTGACCGGATACATCTCCTGACCGTTTACTATACATCTCCTGACCGTTGGATACATCTCCTGACCGTTTACTATTGGATACATCTCCTGACCGTTTACTCCTGATTGGATACATCTCCTGACCGTTTACTATTGGATACATCTCCTGACCGTTTACTATTGGATACATCTCCTGACCGTTTACTATTGGATACTATTGGATACATCTCCTGACCGTTTACTATTGGATACATCTCCTGACCGTTTACTATTGGATACATCTCCTGACCGTTTACTATTGGATACATCTCCTGACCGTTTACTATTGGATACATCTCCTGACCGTTTACTATTGGATACATCTCCTGACCTTTTACTATTGGATACATCTCCTCTTACTTAAAAAAACACCGCAAAACGGACATCCATAATAAAAAAGACATTTATTTCTCATTAAACAGGAACCCCTGCCTGCCAGGGGGAGGCCCTCTGTCTACGGGTACAACAATGTGCTGCACTAGAGAGTTAAAACAATGGAGGCAGGAGCCCAGGAGGAGAAGACGTGCTACGTCCACAGAAGAAGGCTGTGATGGTACAGACATTTTTTTAAAGTTTTTTTTTTTATATATATGCAGCATAGGAGTCATTTATACAGAATGAATAAGAAAAAGCAATCACAGAAACATTACACCGTTTAAACGTTTTGAGTCAGACAGTCGTCCTGCTATGTGGTTCGATAAAGCTTGTGAGATACTGGCTTTTCCGCTAAGTCTCGGGAGGATGAGAGCGATAGAAAGAGAGCGGGGAAGGGGAGGTACTGGGGGGGGGGTCCTTATTAGCACTGGTCCCCATGAGTTCCCTCATCATCATCCCCCCACCATTTGTTTCGTTAGTCACTGAATCCACTCCGGACATTCAAGTATTTTCCAGTTTAAGGAAGACACTTAAGGCTTCTGTGGCAAAAAAATATAAACAAATCAAAGCACTAAATTCATCTGTTGATTCATGAGTCCTCCCCTTGTGGCTGTTGAGAAGTAGAAGCTACCTCAAGCCCTCTGCACCCTAACCTGTGCGTGTTTAGAGGGACGATTTGGGCTCAGTAGGTGGAGGAGGTGGTGCTCATGGCGTCCTCGCTGAGGCGAGTGCTCCCAGGATGCACGCTGGCAAAGTATTTGACGTCCTTGTCCAGGTCCATCTGCAGGGCCACCAGTGTCTGCTCTAGCGCCTCCTGGTGGGAGTTGGCAGAATGCAGGAAGTACTCTGCAGGGACAACAGGAAGAGGACCGATGTGACCAGGGTTCAACTGCAGTTAAGCTGACGATATATGGAGAAGTCATACTTTCATGTTTCCTTATTGGGGATTAATAATGGCATAGCTATATACTCACACCATCCAGACAATTTCACTATGCATTGTGTGAGTGCAATTAAGGTACTTCATTTATAAATAAGATTAATTTTTATAATAACAAATGAAGACCTAATTGTTTCCTAGGCCTAACTCTATGGAATTGGTCAGAGGAGCAGGTGTGTGTGCATGTACCTCTCTCCAGCAGGCTCTGACGGATGGTCTTGGCCAGCAGCACCCTGACGTTGGCCACGGGGTCAGAGGCCAGCTGTAACAAAGGGGCCAGCAGATGCTCCGAGAACTGCTCCAACGACACACAGTCATCCTCAATCGCCAGCTGACAGAAAGAGAGAGGGAGGATGGTGTGTGTGTTTCAGAGATGGATTGGGGTGATTCTGTGTGTGCATGCATGCACGACACACACACACACACACACTTGTGCCTTGTTGTGTTTGTGCGTTAACACACTTGACGACTCAGTCATCATGATCTCATTGTCCTCCAACACAATAGACATTGTGGGACATAACATGAGTGGCACCATTCTATCAAATAAAATGTTGAGGACAATGTCAAGTGGCCCATTGAAAGCAGTGTCCTCATAGCTACCATAGCAACTTAGTCCACTGTGTAATATGGGGGTGGGGAAACTAAAAGGCTCTTCAAATAAAAACAGACTTCAATTAAAAACTGTAATTAAAAATCCTTGGCAGCTGACAAAGTTTTGATATTCATCTTTTAGCCCCGAGACTTCAACTTACACCTCTTGTTAATATTCTTGAATTATTCAGTGTATTCTCAGGCTACAAGATTAACTTTACTAGATCAGAGACTATGCCACTTGGTAGTCTTACCCCTCCCTTTCCTTTCAAAAATAGTCTCCATCAAGTTTAATGCATCTGGGTATATTCATAATTCCTCAATTCTAGCAAAATGTACAAAGACAAAATTTTGTTCCCTTATTTGACACAATAAGACAGGATGTGGAGCGCTGCAACTCTTCTGATTTCATGGATGGGTAGAATATACCTCTTGAAAATTAACATTTTACCTAGACTACTTTACCCAATCCAAATTCTCTCAGTCTTAAGGTACAATAAGGTAATCAGAGCCATGAATGGCTGGTTAAGTTCTTTCATATGGAGTAAACACAAGGAAAGACTTCAGACAGCAATATTGCCAGATTCTATTGGAGACTTGGATATCAGTGGTGTGCCCACTTATGTTATATAATGAGGACTCCTATTTTGTTAGCTATGAGGATTTTGAAAACGTCTTCAAGATCTTATATCTTTCCAGAAGCTTGAAATCTATAAAAGATTACTGCAATAATCCCATTACGCTTAATTCACTTAAAGCATGGCGGTCAGTTCAATGTTTTTTAGGAAAGCCCAAACTAACCTCTGCTCTTAACCACCTAGATTTTATGTACCTGTATTGCTGGCTAACATCTGGCTTAATAAAGGGCATAGGCAGACAGAAGTTTTTAATTTGCTGAAAATATTTTGCAATTTGTGGAGACTGTTGAGCAGGACTTCCTCCTGCTTTCTAAGTAAGACACTTTTTGAAGAGCACCACCTTGATAAGCAACCCGGATGTGTTTCTCATTGAACAAATGACAAAGGAAAATGTCTACATTTATTTTGATGTTTTAAGGTCCTTTTTAAACTGTTGACACACAGGGGAGGGTATTTTCTATTACTATTGACAAGGATGTGGGAGGACATTTGGAGATGTGCAAAACATTAGCTGTAATCGTACTAGAGAGCAATCCGATTAAGAATAATACACAGGTCGCATACATCCCCAAATCAGACATGCTTTCAGCCCCTCATCCTCCTCAGTGTCTAAAATGTAAAACTGATACAGGCACCCTAACACATTGGAATGTGACCGTAAACTAACTACAAAAAAAAAAAAAAAAAAAAAGGTACTGGTCTAATGTTCAGGGGTACTGGTCTAATGTTCAATTTCTTTGACGTTAGTTCTCCTCAATAGGCATGTTACTTCGGTGGCAAAGATGAGGCTTTACAACATCCTTACCATCACAGGGAGGGAAAAACATCCTCTTAAAGTGGATTAATGACATGGTCCCTCTTCTATTAAAGGATTGGCATAAGATGCTATTTTGAATGGGCTCCATTGGAAAATCTGACATGTACATTACATTCTAAAACAGATCAGTTCTACTAAGTGTGGGAACCTTATTTGAATTACCTAGAACCTGATTTATCAGCCATTACGCTGCAAGGATTGACTTAGTGGTGGTAGACGACTTTATTTTATTGTTTTATTATCTGTTAGTTTTTTTGTTATTCTTATTTTATATTCCTTTGTTACTGTAGCTCTTAATGTTGGAGAAAATTGTGAAATTCCAATGAAAAAACGATGACAAAAAGCCATGGCAGATATCCTGTCAACGACCGTGCAAAACACTGCTGACATTACCTTAACCTATGAGAAATAAATACAAGCCCAAGTCATTTTCTAGGATCGTAAACATACACCACTCTAAAGGGAAGTAAGTAAAGTCGTTCAGACAGAAATTGACCTTGTTTATTTGGTTAGGCCTATTGCATGATTATTGGTGTTGTATAGGTCAGGAGAAGACAAGAGAAGAAGAGCGATGAATAGGCTTGGGCGGTGGTCATGCCGACCTTGTGCCATCCTGGGATATTTGGTAATACTGGCACTGAACACAAGGGGCACTATTGTCAAATCCCTTTAATCCAAATGTTAGTAATAGTAATGCTAACAAGTAAAAATAGAAAAATAAATGGTCTCAATGGGCTTTACCCTGGTTAAATAAAGAATACATGTCAAATCCCATAGCAAATGCTAGCTAAATGCTAACATTTTATAAAGTCTGACAAACTATTTGCAGGACAGACATCCCAGAGCAAAGTTATACAAGTAACACAAAAATGCTACTCACACTTTGCTGCACATACAAAACAAATATTAGACCGCAAGGCTATTGATCCAGGAGGGGACTCCACTGTTACAAAGAGAAGCTTGATGTCGCATGAAGCTAAATTAGCAAACCAAATACACCACCGCAGAGCATTTAGCACATTTTAGACAGTTCAATGAATAGTTGTAATATAATATAATATATGCCATTTAGCAGACGCTTTTATCCAAAGCGACTTACAGTCATGTGTGCATACATTCTACGTATGGGTGGTCCCGGGGATCGAACCCACTACCCTGGCGTTACAAGCGCCATGCTCTACCAACTGAGCTACAGAAGGACCACAGAAGATATCTAGCTGGTAAACATTTAGTTATGAATTCCATACTGTAACTAGATCACCTGGTGCACGCTGCACAGCAGTGAGTGACTCACAGGGCTCTGCTGGCAGACTCATCGTTGTGTGCTTGTAAGCAAACATGTGACTGGGGACTACCGGTAAGCTTCATAATGAAAATGATGTGACTGGTGAAATGAACAGCGCAACGTGCTTTATTTTCTAAAATATTGCACAAGTTGACTGCAGGCATTTACTTAAAAGTAGCTACAAATAACTTCTAAACAAGCTTAAAAATGGTTAACAGTATTGGAGTTGAAAAACCACCCAGTGGCTAGTTCCAAATACCCCGGTATATACACAGTATACTGCCAAAGCCTAACCATGAACATGACAAAGATGTCCTCACCTGACAGATGAAAGCGAAGGCCTGTCGTCCCGACCACTTGGGGGAGTGGCAGAACTTCTCTACCAGCTCACTCAGGAAGTCTGCCAGCAGCGCCTGGCACGACGCCACCTTCCTGATGATCTCACTCACCTAACAATATACAATAAATATTACGTATTCCTTTTCGTGTATCAAAATTGTCATCAAATACTGGGTAAATGAAGCCCAGAGAACTTAAGATGGGCTCAGTAATGACATCATACAGAGGGGTGACGTCTTGAACGGAATCGCTAAACTACTATGATCTCTTCCCAATCAGGGCATGCCTCAGTGGAAAGCTAATATTGGGAAGAGACAATAGCGGCCATCTTTAGCAGACTTAAATTGTGTTGTTGCTGATGTCTGTAAGCAGGACGTCGCCCTGCTCTGTATGTTGAGCAAAACATGAGAAATGTTCTAGATATGTGGAAATGGTAGGGAGGGAGAAATACTTGCCAAGGATGTGGTGGTGTAACATTACAAAATACTACTAGATGCAAAAGGGTTTTCTAATGATCAATTAGCCTTTTAAATCAATAAACCAGGATTAGCTAACAGAACGTGCCATTGGAACACAGGAGAAATGGTTGCTGATAATGGGCCTCTGTACACCCATGTAGATATTCCATTACATTTTTTTTTCTACTTTTTAAATCAGCTGTTTCCAGCAACAATATTAATTTACAACATTAACAATGTCTACAATATATATATATATATGAACAATTTGATGTTATTTTAAAAACGGACCAAAAAAAAAAAAGTGCTTTTCAGTCAAAAACAAGGACATTTCTAATTGACCCCAAACTTTTGAACCATAGTGTATGTACACACACACACAGTACCTGTCAAAAGTTTGAACACAACTACTCATTCAAGGCTTTTTCTTTATTTGAGCCAATCAGTTGTGTTGTGACGAGGTACGGGTGGCATACAGAAGATAGCCCTGTTTGGTAAAAGACCAAGTCCATATTATAGCAAGCACAGCTCAAATAAGCAAAGAGAAGCGACAGTCCGTCATTACTTGAAGACATGAAGGTCAGTCAATACGGAAAATTAAGAACTTTGAACGTTTCTTCAAGAGCAGTCGCAATAACCATCAAGCACTACGATGAAACTGGCTCTCACGAGGACCGCCACAGGAAAGGAAGACCCAGTGTTACTTCTGCTGCAGAGGATAAGTTCATGAGTTACCAGCCTCAGAAATTGTAGCCCAAATAAATGCTTCAGTTCAAAAACAGACATCAACTGTTTGAATCAGGCCTTCATGGTCAAATTGCTACAAACAAAAAAAACACTACTAAAGGACACCAATAAGAAGAGATTTGCTTGGGTCAAAAAACACGAGCAATGGACATTAGACCGGTGGAAATCAGTCTTTTGGTCTGATGAGTCCATATTTGAGGTTGTGAGGCTGTGTAAGGACTATTTGACTAAGAAGAAGAGTGATTGAGAGCTGCATCTGATGACCTGGTCTCCACAAACACCCAACCTCATCCCAATTGAGATGGTTTGGGGTGAGTTGGACAGCAGAGTTAAGGAAAAGCAACCAACAAGTGCTCACCGTAAGTGGGAACTCCTTCAGGACTGTTGGAAAAGCATTCCAGGCGAAACTGGTTGAGAGAACACCAAGAGTGTGCAAAGCCATCATCAAAAGACAAAGGGTGACTACTTTGAAGAACCTAAAATATATTTTGATTTGTTTAACACTTTCTTGGTTAGTTTGTCTTTACCATTATAGAAAATAGTAAAAAATAAAGGGGGGTGTCGCTGGCTGTGACCATGTCGGGGACTGGGGGTGTCGCTGGCTGTGACCATGTCGGGGACTGGGGGTGTCGCTGGCTGTGACTTACCAGTTTGTAGGAGGTCCAGCGTACAGAGGACACTCTGTCCAGACACAGGCTGAAGGCCAGGGGTCGAAGGTAGTCATACACATCCTGACCACTGTACAGCTCCAGTAACAACACCAGCTGTCTGAGAAAACAGAGGAGATACAGATTACCCTGACCCATAGAACCTAATGTCACCAAAACAGACATCTCGTGGTCCTTCTGTAGCTCAGTTGGTAGAGCATGGCGCTTGTAACGCCAGGGTAGTGGGTTCGATCCCCGGGACCACTCATACGTAGAATGTATGCACACATGACTGTAAGTCGCTTTGGATAAAAGAGTCTGCTAAATGGCATATAATATTATTATTATTATTATTATTATCTTGGAGAAGCTACTTCTATGTTTAACTCCCTCAACCATACAATACAGGAACGTCACTACGTCGGGCTACTTCTCTGGCTACTAATGGTGTGTGTTACAACTAAGGTCACAGGGGAAATAAATGGATTACATGAAGTGTGGTAACACGGTCGAACCTACTCTGCCAGCTCTGATCGGAAGCGCCAGTTGCGGCTGTTGTCTGTGACCAGGAACTCCTGGAGCTGGTACAGGTATTTACGCCGGGTGTCCTGGTGCAGCAGCTAGAGGGAGAGGGAGCGAGAAAGGAGGTTGATCCCCTGCGACCACACTGCAGCACAGAAGACACAGCAGGTGTGCCTGGATCCTATCATCACTACAGGAAATATGAACCATTATGAGCTGCAGTCAACTCATTGTGACAACACAATAAAAAGGTTACCCATCCATTCTAATGATCATTTCTATTCGTATTCTTTTAAAATATTGATCAAGTCTTCCCTTATTGGATGCGAGTGCCAAAGAAAGAGGTGCCGACTGACCTTAAGGAAGTGGTAGAGGTGTTTGAGGACCCCTACCCGCACCTCATCCAGGTCCTTGAGGAAGCCGTTGAAGACTGGCACCAGGTCCGCAGCCGTCAGCTGGTCACCCAGGATCAGGGCCAGCTCGTGGATGGAGAAGGCCAACGTCCGACGCACCTTCCACTGGAGGACGGAGAGAGACATTAGAGCCCAGGAAGACCCAGGGACGTTAGAAGGCGTGTATAAAGTGGGACAAAGGGCGCGGCCAGGGGGGAGACAGCACCGGAGACATGGAGGAATCACACTGCGAGCCAACTCCAGTCCTCAGGCTTCCAACTCACTGATTTGGAAGGGGGGGGGGGGGGTTGAGAGTCTCACCAGAGCCAATAGTGTCAAGCACTTCAGCTGTCGTGCCTAGGGCAAAATGTCATTCCTTGCAGGCAGGCAAACTGTGGGGTTGACAACTGTAAGGTGAGAGGATAAAAGTTTGTTTTTGGAGGACTGCATTTGGAAAGCCAAGGAACCACACATTGGGCTTGGAGAATCACAATAAAAAAGGGTGCTTGAGGAGGACCAGAAAGAAAAGCAAACCTGCTCCATGCTCCAGTCTAGGTCCAGTCTGTCAAAGCACCCTCCCTGACAACAACCAGCTGGCAGGGGAGGAGGAAATAGACCACAGTGAGAGAGCCACACTGCTAGGCTACATACTAACCATGGGGGCACATTCAATGGAACGTGCAGATGCAGACGTCACGATTAGACCTTACGCTACAAGTGAGCGTTGCATGCCAGTTATACACAACCCAGATCTACCTAAACATTCCACAAGGTCGGTGTTCTAGTGCATGTGTTCCATGGTGGGGAGTGTTGAGGTTGAAATGGAATGGGGGGGGGGGTCAAAAACAACTTCTGAAGGGAAAACCGGTATTTTTCCTCAAAAACATTTACAGTACAATTGACAGAAGGTGTCAGTGAGATGTAGCCAGTGAGATGTAGCCAAGACAGAAGTGGCGCGTAGACACACCTGCATGTCAGAGGCCAGGGTCTCATAGGTGTCCCTGAGACAGTGCCAGTTCTGCCTGCCCAGGGTCATGGCCACACCAGGCAGGCTGTAGGCACAGTGCTTGGCAATCTCCATGTCCACCGTCTGGGCTCTGGAAGGGTCAGTCATGGACAGGTACTGGTCTAGCAGGGCCTGAGGGATCACGTCCTGATGCTTGGATTTCTTCTCGTCCTCTGGACTGAAGCTGCTATCGCTCAGCTCAGAGTCATCACCATGGTGCATCTGCAGGGTGGAGTTTCGCCTCTGCACAGACACCGGGATTAATCACAGGTCAAACATGACAACCCTACAGTTAATTTCTCTCTATAGGTGTGACACCATTCCACCCTCTCACCTCCATGTCTGAATGGTGTCCTAAAAGGGGCATCTGGTGCACTCCAAAGGGGTTGTCGTAGTGGTCTCCCCCCTGGCTGTCCCGGGGCTCCAGGAAGGCATCCTCTAGGTGAGAGTCCATGGTTGTGGCTCTCAGAGCAGCTGTCAGGACATCCACTTGTGCTGCAGGAGGGGGCATGAGCAGGTGAGTTCCACATTGCTCTGTCACCATGTTCAGAAACAATGCCCAAGGGGTAACCTGTATTATTGCCAAACAATACAACTTGAGCCTAGAGAAAATACCATATTGCTAATTTTTTATTTTACCTTTATTTAACTAGGCAAGTCAGTTAAGAACAGATTCTTATTTTCAATGACAACCCACTGTTCCTAGGCTAACTGCCTGTCCTGGGGCAGAACGACAGATTTGTACCTTGTCAGCTCGGGGGTTTGAACTTGCAACCTTCCGTTTACTAGTCCAACACTCTAACCACTAGGCTACCCTGCAACCTTCCGTTTACTAGTCCAACACTCTTAACCACTAGGCTACCCTGCCTGCTCATTCTATATACCTGAAGCGTCTAGGAGACCTCTTCCTCCTTGTTGTGACACCATTACCGTGAGTGTGTAAAACAGCCCATCGAGGCCTGTGTGTGTGTGCGCACATGTCATTGTCAAACAAGCGTTCTTTGTGCCATATGCACAACAGGGAGCCCTTGTCTAGGCTTACAGCCGGCCCTCTTCACAACAACAGATCACACACAAAACCAAGGAAAGGAGCCACTGCACTGGCCCTTAGCACCGACAAGGGGCTCATCTTTACAGACAAGGAAGAGCAGATTGTAAATCTGTCAAGGCTAAGCAGAGTCAGTCATTGTGCTTCAGTGCATCTCCTGAACAGGAGATGTCTGCTCTACCCAAAATTACAACCAATTAATTGCAGCATTACCACAAAAATGGAAGAGGCAAGTAGAAGGGGGAAAAAGTAAGGAACTTGTATGTCGGCCCTGTTTTAAAGAACAGAAATGGTTCAAGAAAAGTGTGATAAATAAAAAACATATACCAATTTCATTTAAGGACGAAAAAAAACTGACAGCTGTGCCATATAAATTGCAAAATAGTTGGAAAGAGATTTGATGTACCCATTCCATGGCACATGGTTTATGAATTGATACGCAAAACGCTGGATTCAAAACTAATTTTTCAATTTAAATTACTATACAAAATTCTTGCAACCAACAGAATAGAATGTTAATTATATGGGGGATAAAGTCTTCCCAGCTCTGCAGATTCTGCTGTGAAGAGGCAGAGTCATTAGATCATTTATTTTGGTATTGTCCATATGTAGCTTGTTTTTGGTCACAGGTCCAGGAATGGCTGAAGAATTGCAACATTTGCCTAGAACTAATGCTGCAGATAGCAATACTGGGTGACTTGAAAAGCCATAGTCAATCAATCAATAATATAATAACAGTTTTAGCAACAAACAAAAAAATAATTACAATCTGTAGAAGCTATGAGAATAGAAAGGTTCAATTATTTAGTGAAGGATCACAGCACAGTAGAAAAATATATGGCAAATAGAAATCCAAAATGGATGATGTTGAGAGACAGATGGGAGGGGTTGAGTGGAGCTGAAGGGTGGGACTGGATGATGTTGAGAGACAGATGGGAGGGGTTGAGTGGAGCTGAAGAGTGGGACTGGATGATGTTAAGAGATAGATGGGAGGGGTTGAATGGAGCTGAAGGGACTGGATGATGTTGAGAGACAGGGGTTGACTGAAGGGTGGGACTGGGATGTTGAGAGACAGATGGGAGGGGTTGAATGAAGGGTGGGACTGGATGATGTTAAGAGACAGATGGGAGGGGTTGAATGGAGCTGAAGGGACTGGGACTGGATGATGTTGAGAGACAGACAGATGGGAGGGGTTGAGTGGAGCTGAAGGGTGGGACTGGATGATGTTGAGAGACAGATGGGAGATGGGAGGGGGGACTGGATGAATGGAGCTGAAGGGTGGGACTGGATGATGTTGAGAGACAGATGGGAGGGGTTGAATGGAGCTGAAGGGACTGGATGATGTTGAGAGACAGATGGGAGGGGTTGAGTGGAGCTGAAGGGTGGGACTGGATGATGTTGAGAGACAGATGGGAGGGGTTGAGTGGAGCTGAAGGGTGGGACTGGATGATGTTGAGAGACAGATGAGAGGGGTTGAGTGGAGCTGAAGGGTGGGACTAATAACAAGATAAACAATGTAAAACATACAGGATCTGTAAAATGTATAAAGGTTCTGAACTTTTGTAAAATAGTTACAAATAGAAATCCAACTGGATGGACATCAGAAATAGAGGAAGGACTAAGAACAAACAAGAGAGAACTATTGTAAAATAGACCATCTAAAATGTGTATAAGATGAATAAATTGAAGGTAAAAGCAGAAGTGTTTATTAGTTTACTCCAATTGGGAGGGGGCTCGGCGGTAGGGTTTGAGGGGAATAATTATAAAGGCATATTCTTTTAAAAAGTATGTCTGTCTATATAGGCATATGTGTGTATATATATATAAAAAATTATGGGGGATTGGAAATGATGCAGACGATTACATTGGAAGAAACAATCCGCAATATTAAGCTGATCCACCCCTTATTTTTTAAATTACATGGTTGCTGTGGAGGAATGTTTATTTAGATCGGTGATTTTCTGCATTTTCCAGAGTGACAGACTGTTCTTCTTGCAAAGCCTGTAAACATTTTAAATCAAACTACTATATTAATCTTACTACCTAGAATAAAAATATTTTTTTTAAAAATCGCATTATTGTGTGCATGTAACCATACTCAGTGACAGATCATTAAATTCATGTGACCCATTTTTAGAAACAAACAGTACTGGAACACAGCAGAGTTCTGTAGTATAGGTCTAACCCAGGGTAACTCCAGTCCTCAGGGGTCTGATTAGTGCCTCAGTCAACACACCTGACTCCAATAATCAACGGCTCAATTTGGAATGTAATTAGTTTAAAATCAGCTGTGTTTGCTAGGGATGGCAGGGCAGTGTTACAGAACTCTGGCCCCTGAAGACAGGAGTTGTCCATCCCTGGCCTAGACTACTTGAGTTCATTACATGCAGCATGATAGGATTGCATCTATAGGCAGACAATGAGGCTCGCACATAAAAGGAAGATTGAAGGAAAAACTGTTTAGCGACAAACTGCTTTAGTTTGAAGTTTCTTTCTAGTGCTTTCAGGGATCCTCTGACAACGCCTCTTCCTTTCATTGTGCCATTTGTAACATTATAAGCCACACCACACCTCTCCCGGTTTTCTATTTTACCCCTCTCTTTCAATCGGCCCAAATATGACTTCCGGTTTCTATTGTGTGAAATGGCCAGGTGCCAGCAGGCTGCTAGCCTCACATGCGACATTAAGGGTTTCAATTCCACCAAAAACACAGTGGACTGTAATCAAAGGCTATCCTCTCACACCATTGGCCTATAGGGTTCGGCTCAGAACACTACTCTACACTACCTGTGAAAGAGCTTCTTCTGTCCAATCACAGCAGAGGAATGTTAATAATTCAAAAACAATGTATTGAATTTCACTGCTTGCTCTGGTTAAGGATTAGTCTATTTTTAACCTGAGGGATTTCACCCTCCATGACAACTTCTCTTACATTATAATTGCATTCAGCCAATACACTAGGCCACTGTCCCTATATGAATGGATGCACAACCATGAATTGCAACTGTTACCAAAATAACCACCTCTTATTGAGTTACATTTCTACGTATGGTATTGAAGTAAACAGCTTCTCGTGATCTCAGCAGTAGTGTAGACCGTTTACAGGTAGGTCAAGCTACAGCTTTACACACAGCACAGCTCACCTTTCACGTCGGGGTCATCAATATGAGGCTCCAGGTTTTCGATCAGCTCTTCCAGCTGTTTCCTATCCAGGACTGGGGCCGAGGCTTTAGCCTTGCCCTGACCGGAGGAGACGTAGCAGGGGGGGCTCCTCCGGGACCATCTCCCCCTGCTGGAGCAGCTCCATGTCCAGGTCCATCTCAGCGATGGGCAACCTCCAGAAGTGGAAGGAGTTGTAAAGCTCCTGCTCGGGGATATTGTCCTGAGGACTGACATAGGGGGACTCCTCCCTCCCTGAACCAGCAGAGGAGAAGGATGAGGGCGCCAATATGTCTGCTGGTGAGTCGTCCTTCTCGTTAGAGGTTGTGCGTTTCTCATGTGGCTGTGGCTCGTTCTTAGTGCTCTCAGTAGCCACTGAAGGGGCTTCCTCCTCTTCCTGAGCCCCTGCTGTGCTGGTAGAGTTTCCCTCCTTCTCCGAGGGGTCCGAGTTGGGGGCGAGCGAGGAAGCCTCCTTCCCACAGAGGCACTCGGGACCGTCCAGGGCCAAAGCCTCCGCAGTCTGCTCCCCACCCCCCCTGCTCTGCCACGTCCATTACACCCATCTCCTCTGTCCGGCAAAACCCCCCATCCTCCCCCTCGCTGTGGTCCCCCTGGGCATGGTTGGAAATGCAGTCCTGTTGTAGACAACACTCTACGTGGTTGCCATTTGTGCATACAGGAGAGTCATCCCCCCGCCTCTGAGAGTCATCTGTGTTAGCGCTGAGGGAAGGGTCTGTAGTGTCCAGGTTCAGTGGTTTCTCTTCAATACTGGGGGGGGGGAGAGAGAGAGAGAGAGACAGAGACAGAGAGAAAGCATGTTACAAACAAGCAGTACAATACAAGCTTGGGGTATTTCCTTCACTGAAAGAAAACCATTCAAAATCAATATTCCCTTTCAGATGCCCAAAATGGCTGCACCTGTTCTGTGAGTGGACACAATTGCACTCGCCCTCCTCCCCCTCTCTGAAGTACTGGCCCACACTGTTGGGGCTGGCGAACGTGGAGATGAACTGGCCAAGTGACTGGAAGGCAGCCTGACGCACCTGACACACAGTAAGAGAGACAGGAGGTCAGAGGTCAAGGAACAAACAAGTATGACATGTCAATTACTCTACAGTCATTTAGCAGACACTCTTGTAAAGAGAAGTAGCCAAGTTGTGCATTCAAATAAGGAAGTTGGCCTCTCAGACATCTTGGTAAAATATGTCAAGTGAATGTTCCCCAAAGTGGGCTACCTACTACCCACAGGCCCTGCAGTAAAAATTTAATGTATTTACTCTAAAAAGTTAGTTTAATTTTACATTTTGCAGAAGCGCTTATCCAGAGCATGGTGAGTGCATACACTTTAATTTCATATTTGTTCTTACTGGTCCCCCATGGGAATCAAACCCACAACCCTGGCGTTGCAAGTGCCATACTCTACCGACCGAGATACAGTGGACATGTTAGTTCCCTTAATTAACAGCAAAATACCTAGAGGATTAAGAGTAGAACTCTGGCCCCAGCAGGTCAATGTTTAATGCCTATGCTTAAGTAATTAGTTTCCATTTACGATGTGGGTTGACCAAAATTTCTGCTCGGTGCTCACCCATCGGGAGGGGTCACTGATGAGGCTGATGAAGAGCGACGATAGCTTGGTCCTGCGCACTTCCTGCGAGGTGGACGAGGAAACAGTCATGAAGCACTCAGCGCAGGCCTTTCTCACCCCCCACACGTTGTCCGAGCAGAGCTGGAAAAAGCGGGGCAACTGGGCAGGAGAGGAGAGAGGTGGGGGAGTGAGCGAGATGAAGTTTTTAAAGTGTTTCAGTCGGAGCTTAGCATGCAGTTTCATTGTCACACAAAGCCGAGCTACTGAGTGGAGAGAGGACATCAATGTTGTTTCACCCGTTACAATCTCAATGTCACAACACAGAACAATATGCTGAGAATTCAGAGAAAGTTTTGGAAAAGTGGCAGTTGGGAACGGCATGTACAACAGAAACTTCTGGCTTTTAGATGACTCATTTAAGTAAACCCTGGTGTGTCGCTGGAAGCAAACAAAGTTAGCAAGTCAGTTGGCTGAGAAAGAATGAAACCAAAAGAAGTCAACACGTACCAGGAGTTCCTCTGTTGCCTCTCCTCCAACAACACTGCAAATGTCGCCAAAGTTTGCAGCGCAAACCTGCCACAAACACACAAAAATGACCTCATCTAAAACAATGACTCCAACCCCAAGCAGATTTAACAATATGTTAAACAAAAAAAAGCTGAAAAGTTGAGAAAATCTGCTTGAGTGTATAGCCACTGCTTGGGGGTGATCTAATCCAGGGTCGTGTTTATTAAGGCACAACAAAAGACATTTAAAAATGTTAACAGGGGGGAAAAAAGGGAAAGAAACATGTGCCCAGTGCAGCTAGTCCCTCCTATTACAGTCCATTTGTTTGTTTGGTGCCTTATGAACACAACCCTAGTTTAGTCTCTACTAACCTTGCGCACGTGGAACATCCTGCAGTCGCAGCACATCTCACAGAAGCGGGGCAGGAAGAGGCGCTCGGTGATGTCCTTGCCTACCATGGGGGCCATCTTACAGATGATCTACAGCCACAAAAACAGAGCGTCAAATTACACCGTCCGTCAGGATCCTTCTCACACAGCGCGGTGGTTTGAACTAAAATGTCACAACAAAACTACCTGCGTTCTACAGACAACTTTGAAATACCCTTGGCTTGCACTATCCGCAGAAGGGCAAACATTCATTTGAATGCTGGCTGCAGCCTGCTTCTGGAAATCACAGCTATGGTTAATAAAACAGAAGGGGTCAACCTTATTCTACTTTTTGCATTTGATCATATCTAAAAATGTGGCACAGTAGCTGCCTGATAATGTCATAATGTTGTGTGGGTCATGTTCCCTGACCACCAGTCTCCACCTTCTATTCTCATATGTATTACACCACTTTTTACCAACAAAGCTACTAGTAGTGCACTTTATAGGGAATAGGGTGCCATTTCAGGCATCTCCTTGGTCACGTGACTCACGGCCATGGCTTCAGTCTTGACGTCGTCGTTGCTGTCGGGGGCGGTCAGGTCCACCAGGACGGGGCACACCAGGGTCTCAATGTCCCCCCTTTCAATCAGCTCCTGCTCCAGCAGCACCAGCAGGGCCGCCTGGCTGGTCTTCCTGACCTGGCGAGATATCACAATTATACAGACACTATTAATAACATTAGGTAGAATAACATCTATGAGCTTAATTTATTGTCTCTGAATAGATGTTTAACTAACATGTGCCAATGGCTAGAGAAAGCGAGTGAGGCAATAGCGAGTGGGTTCTGTAGCTCAGTTGGTAGAGCATGGCGCTTGTAACGCCAGGGTAGTGGGTTCGATCCCCAGGACCACCCATACGTAGAATGTATGCACACATGACTGTAAGTCGCTTTGGATAAAAGCGTCTGCTAAATGGCATATAATATATACATTTTTTTTTAAACAGAACAAAGTATGAACAATACAACAAAACAAAAAAAAGAGGAGAATGTAATGTATTCTTATCACACGCCTCCCTTACCTGGTTGTTCTGGTCAGCCAGGTATCTCACCACGATCGGTAGCAAGTACTTAGAGAAGGCAAACGGAATGGAAGGTCTGTTCTCCTGACAGAAAATGGCGATGTGAGGAACTTGCTCCATTAGTTCTGCTCTTACAGAGGGCTCTGAAAAGAGAAAGGTCAGACATTTTAAAAACACTTAAGAGGTATTTTAAGGACAGTAGAAAAGGGGGTCAATAAAGCCTGAAGATCAGATGTCTTCAATGACAAAAGGGGCCTGGTTTCATCATCGACATGTTCAACAATGACTGACACCTGGCTGGATGCCCTGGGACCAGAGGAGGATATCATTTTGTCAAAATAAATTGTCTGCAGAAACACAGTGAAGATAACTAAATTCACACCTGAAGTTAAGACAATATTTTAAAGACGCACTAATAAATAGCTGTGAGAAGGATGCTGATGGACGGTGCATTTTGAAACGTCGTTTTACCAGGCGGGGCCAGAATGTCCCCGAAGCACACCCAGCGTATGTGATGCTAAGGGCATACATTTTTTTTTGGGGGGGGGGGGGTGGGGGGCTGTTCGGGTACACATTTTTTTTAATGGAAGCAAGTCAAAGTTCAGAGCCCGAAGTCTACGCTCCTTCGTATGTGATTGGTCAAAAGTAGAGAAATTTCAATAACAGCTGTCATTCAACGAGGGACAACTCATTTTTATGCAACTTTTTAATTGAAAAATATGCACCAAACATCTTAGATGTAAAAATTGTGTGACTAAGAGCTCGTCGGCAGGAATGCCAAAATGAATTACAGATTTCTTGAGTCTTAGATTAATTCAGACTATTTTGAGGAAGTGTATACTGGCTACAGCATCTCAAAATGGACAAACATCACTATTGCCGATTTTCCTCGTTTTTCAAGTTAAGGCATTTTAAGAGAGTATGCGAGCTGAACTGAAGCATGCCGACACCTTCAGCCTACCTGAACCTTACAGGGCCAAGGGAGCAAACTGGGACTGGCTGGAAAACTCAGACTACATTTCACCTGTATGAAATGGCATCTAGGTGCAGTTAACTACATCCCTCCATCAAAAACACTCATGGGTCTCTCTCCTCTGCACTAGTGGCCAGCCAAGAGAACAGACAGACTACTTCTTGACAGAAATAAGGGCATGTCCAGGGCATGCAGACACACACAACCGTTTTCACTACAGTCAGTCGTTAAATATGAAACAAAGGCCCTTATAAACCGATGGGGTCTTACCAGAGTCATCAGCAAGTCGACCCACTCTCTCCAAGACACCGATACAGTCCCTCTCATCCTCGCTCACTGCTTTTAGTGTGTCCAACAAACTTCGTGCCACCATCTGTCTGGAAGTCATAACAAAATGTGATATTTTAAATATTCTATTTTTTTTTAAGTCTTCAAAAAAGTGTGAGTTTTAATAACATTCCATTGGACATTTACCTGTTAAAAATATTTTCACTAGCGACGTATTTATCCAATCTTCCAAGGGGAGTCAGCATCTCATCTTGCGATACAAAATCCAAGGCTGAAGGTATAATAATGACGTCAGACTCTGAGCTGTAGTCATCCACACCAACTATTAGAGACATTGGGAATATTGTGCATGAGAGGCACCCACCACCACGTACCCAGTCAGGCCGGTGAGGGACAGTGATGAGATGACATGCAGTAGTGGCAGAAGCTTGGCCCCAATGCTAAATCTATTAGCATATCAACAGTGGTTAGGAGAATGCAGTCCAAGGGGGGGGGGGGGGGGGGGGAAAGTGCAAAAGTGAAAATGACAGATTTGGTGAAAGAAACATGAAGAAGTCCTTGAAATACAGTGAATGTACATAGTATACAAGCAGGTGGGGATCTATAGGATGATGGTAGTGATCTGTAGGTGGACTTGTTGCATGACTGTTCTCGCAATGGTATGGGTATGTTGCAAAATGCACGACTGAAACAAAGCAATCTATCATATTGCAACATAAATACCTAGCTTGTACAGTGTATGGTAACTGCAAATCCCAGTTATTGCACAATAGCCCGGCTAGGTGTATAAACTTCTCACTTTCGTTACAATTTATCAGTCACCAAATTGTCTTAATATGCATACTGGATAGTAATAGAAAATAGATAGCTGGCTAGTTGTTATATCATACTAATTTAGATTGGCTGCAAAGACTAGCAAGCCTAATAGTCCAGTTCAGGAAGTGTCAGGCTATAGTCGTAGGGCTTAACTGGGTTCCTTATCTGATGTAACAGAAACCTACCTCCGCTATGGGTGGTAGCTAGCTAGCTGACCTAGCTAGGTTAACAATCCTGCATGCAAGCTTCATGTATTAGGTTGAGAACCTAGTTAGCGAAGGAAGCGAGACGATCATAATCAAATGTAATGCAGTGGTTACTATGCTTGGCTATCGGAGAGGCTAGCTGGCTGCTTGGCCATCGGAGAGGCTAGCTGGCTGCTTGGCCATCGGAGAGGCTAGCTGGCTGCTTGGCCATCGGAGAGGCTAGCTGGCTGCTTGGCCATCGGAGAGGCTAGCTGGCTATCGGAGAGGCTAGCTGGCTATCGGAGAGGCTAGCTGGCTATCGGAGAGGCTAGCTGGCTATCGGAGAGGCTAGCTGGCTATCGGAGAGGCTAGCTGGCTATCGGAGAGGCTAGCTGGCTATCGGAGAGGCTAGCTGGCTATCGGAGAGGCTAGCTGGCTACTTGGCTATCGGAGAGGCTAGCTGGCTATCGGAGAGGCTAGCTGGCTATCGGAGAGGCTAGCTGGCTACTTGGCTATCGGAGAGGCTAGCTGGCTATCGGAGAGGCTAGCTGGCTATCGGAGAGGCTAGCTGGCTACTTGGCTATCGGAGAGGCTAGCTGGCTGCTTGGCCATCGGAGAGGCTAGCTGGCTGCTTGGCCATCGGAGAGGCTAGCTGGCTGCTTGGCCATCGGAGAGGCTAGCTGGCTGCTTGGCTATCGGAGAGGCTAGCGCGTGAGTGTTAGCTTTTACGAAACTAAATTTGAGAGCATTTTTAAATAAATGTAGGATGTGAATATAACTCACTACACATCGAAGAAGTTAAGTAAGTTGCAAAGAAAAGGGGACAGTTTAACTCGTCTACCCAAGGCCCACACAGACCCGTGAACTCCAGAGAGCCGACAAGGCAATCATCGCATGCATTTGCACGGCTAGCTAGCAATTTCCAACACTGAAAACACAGGGACAAACTTACATCCGTCCAACTCCTCCTGGGAATCCTCTTGGAGTAAAGATATATCTGTTAAAAAAAACAACCACAAACCGGAATCAAAAGATACTCAATCTATTACCAAATTGTTCTGCTGTATCGACTTTCACTCGAAACTGTTTTTTAAAAAAATGGGACGGAATTGTGCATTTTCCCGAAGCTAGCGTAAATAGACTACGTACCCGCCATCTTGTCCTGGTCCTACATTTAAAGCGGTCTGTGCAGATGAGGTAACAACTGGAGGGAGAATACAGGAACTGCCGTTACAAATGAACGAGCGGTCCGGATAGTATAAAATCGGTGAAGAAATCACCACCCCACCAAGAGGCGTTACGGTTGATAGTAAAGTACAACGCCCAATTATTTGTTTAATATGAATTATACTGAACATAAATATAAACGGAAATTGTAGTGTTGGTCCCATGTTTCATGAGCTGAAATAAAACATCACAGACATTTTCCATAAGCACAAAAAGCATATTTCTATCAAATGTTGTGCACAAATTTGTTTACATCTCTGTGAGAATTTCTCCTTTGCCAAGATAATCCATCCACCTGACTGGTGTGGCATATCAAGAAACTGATTAAACAGTATACTAATTACACAGGTGCACCTTGTGCTGGGGACAGTTAAAGGCCACTCTAAAATGTGCAGTTTTGTCACACAACACAATGCCACAGATGTCTCAAGTTTTGCTGGAGCACTGCAGGAATGTCTACCAGAGCTGTTGCCAAACAATCTAACGTCAATTTCTCTACCATAAGCCACCTCCAACGTTGTTTTGAGAATTTGGCAGTACTTCCAACTGGCCTCACAATCGCAGACCGGTCCTGGCTTCTTGACCTGAGGGATCATCTGAGACCAGCCACCCTGGCAGCTGATGAAACTGTGGGTTTGCACAACAGGAAGAATTTCTGCACAAACTGTCAGAAACCATGTCAGGGAAGCTCGTCTGAATGCCTGTTGTGCTCTCCAAGGTCTTGGCCTGACTGGAATTCGACTTCGTAACCAACTTCAGTGGGCAAATGCTCGCCTTTGATGGCTACTGGCATGCTTGGAGAAGTTTGTAGTGTCTTAGTCACTATATGTAATTATATGGTTATAGTCGCGGATAAGCGTACCTAAAACACAATGTAATGTTTTTCCTACACATGTAAAAAATAATATACAGTGCCATTCATGCATTTGAGACTAGTCAACGCTGTTAATTTATTAGCTTAGGGTTTTTTTTTAAAGTTAAATAAAACTCTGAAAACTGTATATTTTGGCTCTGTAGGCACCCTCTGAAAAGGAACACGTTTCTATTGGGCCAAATGTATTTGAGAATATTTATGTTGCTCATACATACAATTATCTGGTTCAGGCGAAGCGCGCGGGTTTCGCGGTGATGTGTATTTTGCGCGCTCCCGTAACAACTGTAACTCGTGTGCACGTTTTTTGGCTCTGAACACCGGCTCCTTTGGAACAGTTTTCAACAACACAATGTCTAAATTGGAGCAGATCATAGTTATTGAACCGCCGTATGATCTCAAATTTAAAGGTAAGATGAATAATGTTGGTGGCTAGCTACCACTTGTAGACGTTAGCTAACGTTACCGACTCCAGGGGGGGTGTGTTAGCTTCAACAACCCTACTGAAACCTCTCGCTTACCGCCGCCATTTTGAGATGGCAGCGAGGATTTATGGGCCTGTACCCAGTTAGCTACCCAGTTAGTTACCCAGTTAGCTACCCAGTTAGTTACCCAGTTAGTTACCCAGTTAGCTACCCAGTTAGCTAGCCAGTTAGTTAGCTACAGTTAGCTAGCCAGTTAGCTAGCCAGTTAGTTACCCAGTTAGCTAGCCAGTTAGTTACCCAGTTAGCTAGCCAGTTAGTTACCCAGTTAGCTACCCAGTTAGTTACCCAGTTAGCTAGCCAGTTAGTTAGCTAGCCAGTTAGCTAGCCAGTTAGCTAACCAGTTAGTTACCCAGTTAGTTACCCAGTTAGTTACCTAGTTAGCTACCCAGTTAGTTACCCAGTTAGCTACCCAGTTAGCTACCCAGTTAGTTACCCAGTTAGTTACCCAGTTAGTTACCCAGTTAGTTACCCAGTTAGTTACCTAGTTAGCTACCTAGTTAGCTACCCAGTTAGTTACCCAGTTAGCTAGTTAGCTACCCAGTTAGCTAGTTAGTTAGCCAGTTAGCTACCCAGTTAGCTACCCAGTTAGCTACCCAGTTAGCTAGCTAGCTATCACTGTACAACATTTTTATCGTCAGCCGCGGAGGGCGTATGGTCTCTAGTGACCCTGGTTAGCTGACTTCTTACTGTGGCATTGACACGGATAACTACCGTAACGTTAGTTTGCTGTCAGTCACTCAGGGATCATTGATAGCTAGCTAACGTTAGCCTGAAATAATAGTCCCTGACATGGTTGTTTGGCCATGTAAGTACTATAACATTAACTAGCCTGATAGATAGGTTCAACTAACAAGCAACAGATTCTGATTTGACCAGACCAGTCATTACATGTACTATTATTCTCACGGATTTAACTAGCTAGCTAGGGTGACACTGCTAAAATTGCAGTTGTTGAATATGGAAATAGTAGCTCGCTAAATAAAGTAAGCTGATTGACTGACCGCTCATATGCTAGCTAACTATCCCACTCATTGACACTTTGCACAGTGTCCAGATAGTTCATGCATTGTTATGGTATTTTGTTGACCGCATCCCTAGTGCTCATTACATTGAGAACGAGGTGTAGTTAACTTTGTGTAACCGCAGGCTATTTTCACGTTATAGTTGGCTATGCTTTTATGCCTTGAGCTACATGTTTATCTGAGCCTAGCCAACAGTTAACACTATTGTGTTTTAATGGGTAATTTTACTATATAGAAAATAATTTGCCATAACGTGTAACTAGTCTACGTTGGTTGTCATTTGCGTCTTGTGTGTGCATTGTACAGGTGACTCCATTGACCCTCAACACCATCTCCTTTCTCTCCAATGCAGGTCCCTTCACAGATGTAGTGACCACAAACCTCAAGCTCAAAAATCCCTCTGACCGAAAAGTATGCTTCAAAGTGAAGACTACGGCACCTCGCCGGTACTGTGTAAGGCCCAACAGCGGCATGATTGAGTCAGGAGCCACTGTCACTGTCTCTGGTAAGGCTTTTGTATTTGCAGACCTTTTTCACTGTGTTGCCAAATGTATAATGAGCCCTTTTTGTCAACAACATTAAACAAGAACAAATTATATCCTGTCACTATTTCCACTTTAATTAAATGTATAACTCTAAAAAAAAAATTGACCTTTTATTGAACTAGGCAAGTCAGTTAAGAACAAATTCTTATTTACAATGACGACCTAGGAACAGTAGGTTAACTGCCTTGTTCAGGGGCAGAACAACAGATTTTTACCTTGTCAGCTCGGGGATTCGATCTAGCAAACTTTCGGTTAATGGTCCAACGCTCTAACCACTAGGCTACCTGCCACCTCAAGTACAGACGAATCAGGCATGTAAATGTCAAATGCATGTATCAGTAGGCCTATATGTATGCATAGTCATGACCCCAGTTTTGACCCCATATCTTCTGTCTCAACAGTAATGCTGCAGCCCTTTGACTATGATCCCAATGAAAAAAGTAAACATAAATTCATGGTACAGACAATCTTTGCACCATCCACTGCTACAGACATGGATGCAGTGGTAAGTGTTCCTGTCCACATTGCTACCAAATACATGTTGTGCTTTATGTTAGTAGCTATGTCATCAAAGGAAAACCTGCTTTTGAATATTTACAGGTTTCAGTACTGCAGGGATCATCAACTAGATTCAGTGGCTGGTCAGGGGGCTTGATCATAATTACAAATCATTTGTATACTGTTGACCGCAAGAAGCCCAAACAGATATACTATTTCACTAAAACATAATCATTTAAAATCTTGTTTGCATTTGATATATAATCACATACTGTATCTCTCTTATGCGTGGGAATACTTTGGAACAGATTTCCAAAAAAAATCAGCTTGGAGCTGATTTGCTGGTATTTTTAGTGTTTTATCCCCACCCCCCACATATTTTGTTTTCGCTCAGAATTTAGTGGGCCAAATAAAATAATTTGGTCTGCCAGTTGGAGAATCCTGCAGTACTGTATTCAAAATGATTTTTATGATTTCTCCAGCAGAGGGCAGCAAATGGCATATTACACAGATATATCAGCATTTCCACATCCTAATGTCTATAGACAAGTAACTGACAGTATTGCATGTTCATTGTTATTCCATCAGCGGTCCCTGTGATCAACTGATCGATCTGTGTTGTTCACCTCATCATCTACTTGTCAATCTCAACTTCTACTTGTTGAATCTCCACAGTGGAAAGATGCAACGCCAGATGATTTCATGGACTCCAAGCTGAGATGTGTGTTCGAACTGCCCACTGACAATGATAAAATGGTAGGTAGTGTGCAGTAGTAAAGGCTGGACTTTCCAAAGGAGTGGAAATTCTATCAGCTGCCATATATTTAAGCAATAAGGCACGAGGGGGTGTGATATATATGGACACAGCCCTTCGCCGTGGTATATTGACCATATATCACAAACTCTAGAGGGGAGTTAGTGCTATTATAAACTTGTTACCAACGTAATTAAAATACACGTTTTGTTATACCCCTGGTATACGGTCTGATATACCACAGCTTTCAGCCAATCAGCATTCAGGCCTCAAACCACCCAGTTTATAATTGTTTGATATTATACCTCCAATGTTGTACTGTTGTCACGGCCACAGGTCAATGTTGTCTGTCAATGCATCTTTTTCACATTTTCTCCTAGATTCTACTTGGATTTCTCTCCCTCTCCTTGCCCTGTTACTGTTGGTTGTTCCTTTCTCTGCCTTTGCCTAGGTACAGTCATTTGATGGGTGCTAATGATATCATGGATTTTTGATGATTTTAAGTAAATAGCTGCTGTACTAACCAGAATTTCTACCTCAAACTTCCCCAAAGTCACATCTGAAATACTCACCGCTTGTTCCTAGTATGTGATAGGTCCGTTTTGTTTGTTCAACACAGTAAGAGTGTATAACCGTTTATAATACATTGAGTGTTGAATGTTCTACCCTACAATCCAAGCAACCACTAAACAATCTAAAGCTATATACATTATCTATTGGCATGCATATTGCTTGTGCCCCCCCCTCGTGCGATAGCCTAGCGGTAGTACCAGGGAGACTCATGGTAGGGCCATGGGCAGACTCCTCATCACCCCAGGGCCAGAGCAGACCCCCAAGCTCAGCACCAGACACCTGGGCAACAGAGCAGCCTTCACCCCCGGAGAGTACTGCACCCCCCTGGGAACCAGGCACCACCTGGCAGCCAGCGACCTCCCAGAGTTCATGTCAGCACCCAGCTCAGTGCGAGGCAGGGAGTGGCAGGTTTGTGGCAGGACAGGAAGTTGAAGTTCAGGTGTTGTTTACTCCCTGTAGGCCAGGGGTGGGCAAACCTTTTGGCTGAAGGGTCACACTCGGCTTTCAAAATTCAGTGGAGGGCCGCACCAAATGTTTGTTTTTTTTTCTCTTGTCGAAATCAATTTGTGGATTAGAGAAAGATCTGTTTAATATATATATATATGTATAACTTCTCATCTACCCAAAATAATTATTCCCCTGCCGTAGCTGGTTGTAATTAGAATAGTAGTTAGAATGAAAACGTATTACCGCTTCATACTAATTTCAAACTAATTAACACCATTTAAAAAAATATATATATATTTTTTCCATCTGCTTAACAGTTTCGTGAAGTTTGGTCTACTCTAAAGCGTGTTGAGTTTGTGTGGTTGGAATGTACAGCAATGTCAGGAGGGAAACTAGCCTCTTGTTCACGTTTGTCTTTTCACCACCTTTTTCCACTTTCCCTGCTTCCAGGATGATGTTGATGCAACCAAAGCTGCCCCCGTCCTCAACTCCAACGCTGACGGCACGTCGGCGCCCAAGCCAATCAGCGCATCCGTGGACGACTCTGAGATGAAGAAACTGATGGACGAGTGCAAGAGGCTGCAGTATGATGTGGGCAAACTCTCAGACGAGAACAGACAACTCAAGGTATGGTCATAGGTTGTATGATGTCTAAGATTCAGGTGGTATTAGGTTAGTATTATATATTGGCGATATACGAACATATTGTGAAGACAATGTTCTTGTTAAGATGATATTGGTCTCGGCCTATGGCTGTGGCATGTGGGAAAGCTTTGGGGTTCTAACCTACTGGGTTTGTCCTCTCAGGACGAGGGCCTGAGGATGAGGAAGGCCCACCGGTCAGACAACATAGTCTCCAGCTCGGGCGCCACGATGAGTAAACAGCATTCTTCCAGTTCCCTCCCCTCGCTCCTGGTCGTCATAGCAGCCATCTTCATCGGATTCTTCCTAGGGAAGTTTGTCTTGTAGGGGTGGAGCGAGAGAAAAGAAAAGTGAGCCGGCATGGGCTCGTTTGTCTCCAAGGGCCTGGCCGTAGCGCCAGCTCACGGCCTACGTACATATGTTCTGTGTACCCAATCATAAGCAGGCCTGGCCTTTTACAATCTCACATGGTTAGTACACGTGGAAAAACAGAAGAATGAGCTTTCTCCTTTTTTTGGGGGTTTTTCCTGATCTTTTTTTGGGGTGAGGAATCAGGGGAGGGATGTTTGGGGGGAAAATGTCAATTGTACATTTGTCAGAGCATTGATAACAGGTGAGTCGGGGCACTGGGTTTGTGACCTTGGTTGAAATCGGAAGCAAAAAATAAATAAAAAAATGAGCTCTCTCTCTCTGTGGTTTTAATAAGAGTTTGAATGTTCAGTGTCTTGTCTGTTATTTTAATGATTTTAAGAAAATGGGATGAAGAAATAGCCTTCCAAACAAAAGACTCTGCTACATGTTGCCTAAACATTCTCATTTTCACTCAATTCTTCTAATCTTGGTTTTTCTTGAGTTATGTGAAAAGATACAGTATGCTGGGAATATAGGTGACTCCTACTTTTCCTTTTCCCTACTGACATAAACACACAATTATAAAAAATGAATTTTATTATTATTACTATTCTTTCTATATTTTTTTTTTTCTTTACAAATTCTATATCCCTTGTGAGGCAAAAAGATCTACGTTCTTGCAGTCCTGTCCCATGGTATTTAACATTGATGAAAAATAAATAAAATCTTTAACATTCTAGTGGCTTGTCATCTTTGTTTATCTGTAAGTCGCTCTGGATAAGAGCGTCTGCTAAATGACTTAAATGTAAATGTCTTTGAGGAAGAGCAAGGCTTCATAACCTCCATTTTGTTAACTCCAAAATTGCAAACTCTGTTGAACATGCAAATGTCATTGAAGTGAGCTGCATGAAACATGGCCAGGATTCAATCAGATTGCGCTTTGTCGACAATGCAGCTTTTAAAGGCAATCTTTGCAGACTGCATTCATGGTAAACGCTGCATTGGTCAGCTCATTTGGAAATGACCAAATAGGTCATTAGGGCCAATCAGCAGTTAAATCTATAACAAAGCCGCCGCCCATCTCTTATATCAAATGTATAGTTTCAACCATGTTTTGAGGCTATACAGTTTACATTTACAAATATTGGAGTTTAAAAAAGTTATTCTGGGTTCTGATTGGGTATGACAGTTGAACTGAGCTCATGGGGCATTTATAAGTTATAGTCTTCAAGAATCAATGTGTATTGAGAGGCACAGTGGTCTAAGGCACTGCACCTCAGTGCTAGAGGCATCACTACAGACCCTGGTTTGAATCCAGGCTGTATCACAACTGGCCGTGATTGGGTCACATAGGGCGGTGCACAATTAGCCCAGCCTCATTAGGGTTTGGCCGGGGTAGGCCGTCATTGTAAATAAGAATTTGTTCTTAACTGACTTGCCTAGTTAAATAAAAAATATATATAATTAATTTATAAGTCCAAAAATGTATGTAGAAACTGTCTATCGCTGATTTAAATGGCACATTGTTGACAAATCACAGTAAGATTGAATCACGGCCATAGACAACTTATATTGTGTTGGGCACACCATAGGAAAAATGCATTTCTTATTGGACAAGTACAGTACTTCCCAGTTTCACTTCCTGTCAAAGTGTTTTCTTCTTTTGATGTCTACTGAACACGACTCTGAATAATAGAATGTAACAATTTAACATTGCAATTACATATGCTGTATTCAAAGAGTCTGAAAGTCCAATACACAGTCAATGAAGTGCAGCAATAAGCAGTAGTCTAACCATATCCACCATGCCACCACCTCTGTGTCTGCAGCAGCTACTCCACAGTCTTTGGAGCTCGTCAGTTTCCCTCCACTCCGCTGGCCCATGGCCAGCCCCTGCACACTGCACCAGGGGAACCTGGTAGGAGGTGGCTGTCATGTGGGGCTGGTTAGGGCTGGAGCCATCCGTGGGCCTCTGGCCGTTGGAGAGGAGGCGTTTCGCTCCATGCGGAAGAGTTCGTACTCGGTGTGGGGCAGCCTGCACATCCTGCTCCAGGCCCTGGTGCCATGAGCCCTCCGCCCCGCACTCCTTGCCCTGGAAGACGTTGAGCAGGGAGGTGGTGGCCCGGTCCATTGGGGTAACCTTCATGTGGTCCACTGAAGACCAAGAGGGAATTAGTCAGGTTGGTTGTTATGTACACTAATAATGGCATGATCATGAGCTGTGATCATTTATATACACTGAACAAAATTATAAATGCATCATGTAAAGTGCTGGTCCCATGTTTCATTACACAGGTGCACCTTGTGCTGGGTACAATAAAATGCCACTCTAAAATTTGCAGTTTTGTCACACAACACAATGCCGCAGATGTCTCAAGTTTTGAAGGGGTGTCCAATTGGCATGCTGATTACCATAAGCCACCTCCAATGTTGTTTTAGATCATTTTTGCAGTACATCCAACTGGCCTCACAACCGCAGACCACGTGTATGGGGTCGTGTGGGCAAGTGGTTTGCTGATGTCAACGTTGTGAACAGAGTACCCCATGGTGGCGGTGGGGTTATGGTATGGGCAGGAATAAGCTATGGACAACGAACACAATTGCATTTTATTGATGGAAATTTAAATGCACAGAGATACCGTGACGAGATCCTGAGGCCCATTGTCGTGCCATTCATCCGCCGCCATCACCTCACATTTCAGCATGCTAATGCATGGCCCCATGTAGCAAGGATGTGTATACAATTCCTGGAAGCTGAAAATGCCCCGGTTTTTCCATGGCCTGCATACTCACCAGACATGTCACCCATTGAGCATGTTTTGGATTCTCTGGATCGACGTGTACAACAACGTGTTCCAGTTCCCACCAATATCCAGCAACTTCACACAACCATTGAAGAGGAGTGGGACAACATAACACAGGCCACTATCAACAAACAGCCTGATCAACGCCACTTTTTATTCCTTCTCACCTCTATGCACTCTCCTCCTCTCACCTTTTCCCTCCGTCTGTGGACTTCAATGCACAACACATCAGCTGTATGTGACCAGACAAAAAAAACTTTCAAACCATGTCATAACCGCTACACACAGCCTACATCGTTGTCCACATATTAGCTAAAGTAACATCCTAGTCAACATAGATAATATAACGAACGTGTTAGTAAACCCACTACAATCATGCAGTAACATTACAGTGTACAGTTTAGCAGTTACACCGACGGGCCCTGGTGGCAATAAATGTATAAAACGAAAAGCTTACCTTGACTTGGAAGAGTTCCAGTGTTATGTTGGATAGTCATAGCCAGCTAGCTAACATAGCATCCCCCTGTTTGAGCCAGGTGTTTGAGTAGGCTCGACTAGCCAGCTGCATTTGCTAGCTAAGTAAGTGAAACTAAAAGTGAAAAGAAATCACGAAATCTCTCTCTCTCGCCTCTCCTTCATTTTTAAAGAAATTAATTTGTTGAAAACTGTTCAATTATTCTCTTTCTCTCTCTTTGAGTCAACTACTCACCACATGTTGTGCACTGCAGTGCTAGCTAGCTGTAGCTTATGCTTTCAGTACTAGATTCATTCTCTGATCCTTTCATTGGGTGGACAACATGTCAGTTAATGCTGCAAGAGCTCTGATAGGTTGGAGGACGTCCTCCAGAAGTTGTAATAATTACTGTGTAAGTCTATGGAAGGGGGTGAGAACCATGAGCCTCCTAGGTTTTGTATTGGTCAATATACCAAGAGGAGGATGGAAGCTAGCTGTCCTCCGGCTACACCATGGTGCTACCCTACAGAGTGCTGTTGAGACTACTGTAGACCTTCATTGCAAAACAGTGTGTTTCAATCAATTATTTGGTTACGTGAATATATTTAGTATAGTTTTATCTAAAAAGGTTAACTTTTTAAATGTTTTTAAAATTTTGTTTAATTGAAATTCACTTAGGAGGATGGTCCTCTACTTCCTCTTCTAAGGAGCCTCCACTGACATGTAGGTAGGGGTAAAGTAACTATGCATAGATTTAAAAAAACAGATCATTTAACATGGGTCTGCCATCCCAGATTGATGGCAGGGATGAAAACAACCACCAAAGGCAAAGAATCAAAAGCTACTCTCTGGCCTGGAAAATGCCCTCGGTGATGGGGCTACTTCTCCTCTCTCTCTTCTCTGGATGGGGCTCTTTGAAAAGCAGTAGGTGCCGTCTGTGCCTTGGTCCCAAGTCCTTCATTAAACAGTATCAGCCACAGGTGCGTGTTTCAAAAGGACATTAGTGGGGAATACAGAGACACAGTTTAATAGACAAATAAAATAAGCTATTTTCACATCCAGAACATCAAAAATATCATCATACGCTATGACTGCCTTCATGGTTTTTGATCCTTGTTTACACTCATTGGGTTGTGAGTACAATCTCGTAAATAAGCTCATCAAGCCCCTGTTATGTGTGGAGCCCTTTTTAGATTGCACTCAGTGGTTGAGCATCAGATCAACGTTATAGCTGAACGTGACTAACTCTATTCATTCAAGGCTGACTGTATCTCCACCACCACTGCATGCATGAGTCACCTTCAACATCAATCACCTCCACTTTTAACCACAGCTCATTTACATTGACCTGACACTTTATAGGCTGGGAGTTGTTGGTGTTAGTTTAAAAAAAATACATGCTGGTAGATATATAGGTAATTGCTGGGGGGAGATGGGGGGGGGGGCATGAAAGGGATTAATCATTTTGTGAGTGGGAAGAAAGGAGGGAGCTTCTGAACTGAAGGCCTGGTTCCATCTCTCTGGTCCGGCTCCAGTTTTATCCCTCGGCCCTTGATACAGCCTCAGGCACCAACACTACCACAGAGTAAGGGCAGGAATTCAGAAATTCAGAGCAGAGCGCCACTCTTTGCTATTCTCTTTGAAGAGCACCGGTGGAAAACTAAACAACGGATGATCACTGCAATCCATGGAGCTTCTCTACTGCTGGGTTTGCAGTTTGCACAATTCATATTCTCTCCCATTTCACATAACGTGTCTGTCGTTGTGTACAAAAAGATACAGACAATACTGTGATTGTTGAAAGGAAATAGGAATACACAGCCCTGGAATATCACGCATCAATTACTGTACATGTGTGGTTTCATTGCTGTAACAGTTTGTCATCTTTAATACCCACAACACTTTTCAGTTGGTAGGGATTTGACAAACAGATTCACGATTCACAAATACTCGAAAATGATACTATCTGCCCAAAAATCTAAAAGGATTCTCTCTCATGGGGTCTCGGTATGTAAGTGATAATAAGGGGACTCTGACCATCGAAATATAGTAGAATAGATTAGAGCATAAAATATATTATATATCTCTATGTCTGACCTTGGTGTTCTGCAGTGGCGGCTGGTAACTGGAGGGTGTGTGGTGGGTCCTGTGGGTGTGCTCAGTGTGGACGTCCCCCAGGAAGCGCTCCTCGGTGTGGTCATCAGGGAGCCAGACACCATGATGGCGGCGCCGCTCCAAATGCACCAGCTGCAGCTCATTCATAGTGAAGCCCAGCCTATGGGCACAGTCCCTCCCCTGCTCCTCCTCACTCCACAGGTCATAGCTGACGTGGGGCTCCCAGGGCTCCCACTTTCCCCCTCTACCTAGGGATGGAGGTCCACAGCTGGGCTTGAGCCACTGGCCGAGGTCCATGGCTGGGCTTGAGCCACTGGCCGAGGTCCATGGCTGCCTCGTGGCTGTGGAACACAACCTGGACGCGTTGAAGCTGATAGTCGACCTCGGTGCCTCCGCGGACCACCCAGGAGGCCTGGCGCAGGTACAGCTTGCCCCGGGCGAGGAGGGTGTATGTGGGGGAGGAGCAGCGGTTGTCCCGGTAGTGGAACTGGAGGACCTGGAAGGTGTGGTTGTGGTGGAAGAGATTGGACCTGGTGATGAACTCTGACCCAGGCCTGACCTCACAGCTGATGGGGAAAACATTCATGAAATTGGCTTAGTCAACTGATTCGTTATTTCGGTATTATGCAGTGAGTCTGGTGGGTAACTAGTCGACCCCCCCCCCACACACACACACCTTTAATTGCACCAGTCGATTCAACACCTAAGACTTTACACTAAGTCTGAAGCTGAACCTGTTGTTGTGTCAAGTAGGCCTACATACAGAACAGTGCTATTATACTGTATCGTGTAGTGAGTGACCTTAACCCAGAGGGTGTTCTTTAATGGAAGCCTCTCCAACATAATCCAGGTAGAATCAGCCATTGCCCAGGGCAGCTGTCTAGACCACTTAGTTTTTTCAATCTTTACTAATTATTATTTATTTTGTGTGTCTATGTATGCGGATGGATGACTCAACAGTATACACGTCAGCTACTACAGCGAGTGAAATCACTGCTTAACAAAGAGCTGGAATCAGTTTCAGAATGGGTGGAAAGAAATAATTTAGTCCTAAATATTTCAAAACTAAAAGCATTGTATTTAGGACAAATCATTCACTAAACCCTAAACCTTCACTAAATCTTGGAATTGAGCAAATTGAGGTGACTAAACTGCTTGAAGGTTGCAAGTTCAAATCCCCGAGCTGACAAGATACAAATCTGTCGTTCTGCCCCTGAACGACATTGAAAATAAGAATTTGTTCTTAACTGACTTGCCTGGTTAAATAAAGGTTAAAAAAAACAATAATAATAATAATAATTTTTTAAAAACTGGATTGTAAACTGTCATGGTCAAAACACATAGATGCAACAGTAGCTAAGATGGGGAGAAGTCTGGCCATAATAAAGCACTGCTCTGCCTTCTTAACATCACTATCAACAAGGCAGGTACTACAGGCCCTAGTGTCTACCTTCTTAACAACACTATCAGCAAGGTAGGTCCTACAGGCCCTAGGTTCTACCTTCTTAACAACACTATCAGCAAGGTAGGTCCTACAGGCCCTAGGTTCTACCTTCTTAACAACACAATCAGCAAGGTAGGTCCTACAGGCCCTAGGTTCTACCTTCTTAACAGCACTATCAACAAGGAAGGTCCTACAGGCCCTAGTTTTGTTGAACCTGGACTAATGTCCAGTCGTGTGATCAAGTGCCACATGGAGGGACTTAGGAAATTTACAATTTGCCCAGAACAGGGCAGCACAGCTGGCCCTTAAATGTACACGGAGAGCTAACATTGATAATATGCATGTAAATCTCTCATGGCTCAAAGTAGAGGACAGAGTGACTTCATCACTACTGTTTTTGTAAGAAGTATTGACATGCTGAATGCACCGAGCTGTCTGTTTAAACTCAGATACCCATACATACCCCACAAGACATGCCACCAGAGGTCTCTTCACAATCCCCAAGTCCAGAACAGACTATGGGACTATGGGAGGCGCACAGTACTACATAGAGCCATGACTACATGGAACTAACTCTATTCCACGTCATGTAAATGATGCAAGCAGTAGAATCAGATTTAAAAATCAGATAAAAATAAACATTATGCAACACCGGGGACCGTGACGAGACACACACACAGGCACAGACACACGCATACAATTGCTAACACACACACTGTACACACACATACTGTACACATGGATTTTGTATTGTAGATATGTGGTAGTAGAGTAGAGGCCTGAGGGCACACACTTAATGTATTGTAGATATGTGGTAGTAGAGTAGAGGCCTGAGGGCACACACTTAATGTATTGTAGATATGTGGTAGTAGAGTAGAGGCCTGAGGGCACACACTTAATGTATTGTAGATATGTGGTAGTAGAGTAGAGGCCTGAGGGCACACACTTAATGTATTGTAGATATGTGGTAGTAGAGTAGAGGCCTGAGGGCACACACTTAATGTATTGTAGATATGTGGTAGTAGAGTAGAGGCCTGAGGGCACACACTTAATGTATTGTAGATATGTGGTAGTAGAGTAGAGGCCTGAGGGCACACACTTAATGTATTGTAGATATGTGGTAGTAGAGTAGAGGCCTGAGGGCACACACTTAATGTATTGTAGATATGTGGTAGTAGAGTAGAGGCCTGAGGGCACACACTTAATGTATTGTAGATATGTGGTAGTAGAGTAGAGGCCTGAGGGCACACACTTAATGTATTGTAGATATGTGGTAGTAGAGTAGAGGCCTGAGGGCACACACTTAATGTATTGTAGATATGTGGTAGTAGAGTAGAGGCCTGAGGGCACACACTTAATGTATTGTAGATATGTGGTAGTAGAGTAGAGGCCTGAGGGCACACACTTAATGTATTGTAGATATGTGGTAGTAGAGTAGAGGCCTGAGGGCACACACTTAATGTATTGTAGATATGTGGTAGTAGAGTAGAGGCCTGAGGGCACACACTTAATGTATTGTAGATATGTGGTAGTAGAGTAGAGGCCTGAGGGCACACACTTAATGTATTGTAGATATGTGGTAGTAGAGTAGAGGCCTGAGGGCACACACTTAATGTATTGTAGATATGTGGTAGTAGAGTAGAGGCCTGAGGGCACACACTTAATGTATTGTAGATATGTGGTAGTAGAGTAGAGGCCTGAGGGCACACACTTAATGTATTGTAGATATGTGGTAGTAGAGTAGAGGCCTGAGGGCACACACTTAGTGTGTTGTATTGTATAATGTATTGTAATATTTTTACACTTAATGTATTATGAAATGTAATGTCAAGTAATATGTTTGACATTTTTTATTATTATTATTTGATATTATTATTTTATATAACTGCTTTAATGTTGCTAGACCCCAGGAAGAGTAGCTGTTGCCTTTGCAGGAACTAATGGGGATCCTTAATAAATACAAAACCCAAAGCCTAGCAACCTCCGCAAGAAGTTCACATATCTTAAAATAAGTTAAATAAAGGTTAAATCAAAATTTAAAATGTAAAATATATTTGAATACCAGCTGAAGTGTCTACAGCTGCAAGGTCCTGTGTTCAAGCTCCAGTCAGGACCCTTTGACATCGCTACAATATATTGACTATACATTCTTACAATTCTGTACTTAATATGGGTTCATAATAAACATTTTAATTGCGCATGTTACACATTATATTACCTGGTGGATACTCAGGGGCCTGCGATGTTGGGGGGCATATGCACTGAGATCTGGCCTCCACTTTTGGAGATGTTTGAGCATGTACTGACACTGAAATTCCACAATAGCAGCGTGCTGATGCTACTCCCCAAGGTCCCGACACTGGCTCTTATGTCTGAGTTAAGTAGAGAGCCATGACAAATACCTGTAGTGGAGAAAGAGTGATGGGATTATACACTTTTCCACGAGTTAGATTTTTTACAATTATAAATGCTTTAGTAGCATACCACACATTTATGAAAAGTTTACTATACAAACATGGCAATAGAGTGCATGCATTGCTAGATCTATGACTAAATTCTCAAATATAACAATCATCCACTACGTGTTGTTCATAATTACATGTTCAAATAATAGTTAGGCTACATATAAATTAACATTATAGGCTATCGCCCAATATAGATACGGAATAAAATAATAGTTAGGCTACATATAAATTAACATTATAGGCTATCGCCCAATATAGATACGGAATAAAATAATAGTTAGGCTACATATAAATTAACATTATAGGCTAAGTTCTGGTGACCACAGTCATTCTTTTGATTTTCCGTTCACCGGAGTCGCCCAATATAGATACGGAATAAAATAATAGTTAGGCTACATATAAATTAACATTATAGGCTATCGCCCAATATAGATACGGAATAAAATAATAGTTAGGCTACATATAAATTAACATTATAGGCTATCGCCCAATATAGATACGGAATAAAAAATAGTTAGGCTACATCACTAGTAAATACTTTAAACCTGAATGTTCCAAACTCACCATCGAAAAGAACAACAGTAGAGACAATCCATTGTATCAGTAACATTGTTAGTCTTGACTGACACTGAGTCTTAGCTAAGAACCACTCCTATGTCCATTATTAACAAGTATTATTCATTATCAGTTGCCTTTCTTCTCATTTGTTCCTTTCATCACCAACCGTTCATTGCAGAATAATAAAATACATCGCAGAACATTTCGATGTCAATCATTCCCAGAAACGTGGCTTGATGCCCTGATATGAGTTCATTTCATAATATACTAATAAAGTCGTTGTTCAATGTGACTCATGGAGCAACTTTGTAATTTATTTTGTTATAGGTTTCCTCTATCCCCCCCAACAAACCAATGAGTCAAACCATATTCTGATCATGATCAAAGTCAACTCCCGGACGAGACAAAATAACCAACTACAGAATAAGAACACCTAGGTCTGCATACACAACAGTGTGCCACTGACAACCTGGGGTATCATGAGGCGATTTTCACTTTCTTTCTGCTTTGGGATCAAATTTCAGACCACTGTTATAAAATTATTATGAATGTAAAATATTACACATTCAAAGAAATACATGTTCAGGGTATTGCCATACATGAATCCACTGTACAGTGATACAACACACACATCATACGATATCTAAATGTTACATCAGGCTATAGCAATATAAATGCAAACATAAATGCATTCACTATTTACATTGAAATCTCATGGGTTATGAATAGTTTGGTGGAATATAAATATGCCTTGCAGTTGAGTAGTGAGGCAGATATCTGTCAGCGCGTGGTCAAAAATTCCCTCTCGCTCCAATCTAACTGCATTTCCTCAGTGACAGCTACATGAATTATGTATCCGTATGGTTGAATCTAAACATACAAGAAGCCTGCAGCATGAAATCCTGCTCCTGAAGTCAATAGCGAAGTCGAATGAGACACCCAAGCTTTTTATTCTAACGTTGTGAAGTCCAATAGCGAGATTGTGCAAATGGACTACTCTTTCTTAGTTACTGTACAGTCTGTCTTGTATTGCAGTAAGATAATCAATTCATGCACTGAGAGAATATATTATTTGATGCATCGTATCCAGACACATCTGTAAAAATTCATAATCTATTTATCAATGTACCCAATACATTGTCGGTTCTAAATAATTATATTTACAATATCGCTACCATCATTATGGCCAACTTCAGCATCCTTATATTTTGATATTCATCTACTAAGTCGTAGAAGGTCTCACCTTGGTGTGTGTTCTGAGCTGTGTGCTGTGTGCTGTGTGCTGTGTGTGTGTGTGCAGGAGTGAGAGTCTACTCCTTGTGGTCACAGGCTGTCTGCCTGTGACTGCACTCAAGCAAAACTGAAAGTGCAAACCATTTCTAGTAATCATGGCAAGGCAACCGGAAACATGACCGAATACAAAGTGTAGCTTTTCCCTCCGCAAGGCAATTAAACAAGCTAAGCGTCAGTATAGAGACAAAGTAGAGTCGCAAATCAATGGCTCAGACACGAGACTATGTGGCAAGATATACAGTCAATCACGGATAACAAAAAGAAAACCAGCCCCGTCGCAGACACTGACATCTTGCTCCCAGACAAACTAAACAACTTCTTTGGTCGCTTTGAGGACAATACAATGCCACTGACACGGCCCGCTTCCAAAACCTGCAGACTTTCCTTCACCGCAGCCAACGTGAGTAAAACATTCAAACGTGTTAACCCTCGCAAGGCTGCAGCCCCAGACAGCATCCCCGGCCGTGTCCTCAGAGCATGCGCAGACCAGCTGGCTGTGTTTACGGACATATTCAATCAACCCCTATCCCAGCCTGCTGTTCCCACATGCTTCAAAGAGGGCCACCATTGTTCTTGTTCCCAAGAAAACTAAGGTAACTGAGCTAAACGAGCACTCATCGCCCCTAGTCAAGCACTCACTACCTCACCCTAGTCATCATGTAGTGCTTTGACAAGAGGAATAGACTGTTCAGTTCCAGCAATTTAACATCATATCACCTCCACCCTACCTGACACCCTAGACCCACTCCAATTTTCTTACCACCCCAATAGGTCCAAAGATGACACAATCACACTGCCCTGACCCATTCTTCGGTGGAAACATCACAGACAAACTGAAATGGTCCACCCACACAGAAAGCGTTTTAAGAAGGCGCAACAGCGCCTCTTCAACCTCAGGAGGCTAAAGAAATTTGTCCTGTCACCAAAAACACTCACAAACTTTTACAGATGCACAAACGGGAGCATCTTGTCGGGCTATATCACCGCCTGGTACGGCAACTGCTCCGCCCACAACCGTAAGGCTCTCCAGAGGGTAGTGATGGTCTGCACAACGCATCACCGGGGACAAACTACCTGCCCTCCAGGACACCTACAACACCTGATGTCACAGGAAGATCATCAAGGACAACAACCATCCGAGCCACTGCCTGTTCATCCCGCTGTCATCCAGAAGGCGAGGTCAGTACAGGTGCATCAAAGCTGGGACAGAGAGACTGAAAAACAGCTTCTATCTCAAGGTCATCAGACTGTTAAACAGCCATCACTAACATTGAGTGGCTGCTGCCAACATACTGACTCAACTCCAGCCACTTTAATAATTAGACATTGGATGTAATAAATGTATCACTAGCCACTTTAAAAGAATGCCACTTTATATAATGTTTACATACCCTACATTACTCATCTCATCTTGCCTATGCTGTTCGGCCATTGCTCATCCATATATTTATATGTACATATTCTTATTCATTCCTTTACACTTGTGTGTATAAGGTAGTTGTTGTGAAATTGTTAGATTACTCGTTGGTTACTACTGCATGGTCGGAACTAGAAGCACAAGCATTTCGCTACACTGGCATTAACATCTGCTAACCATGTGTATGTGGTCAATAACATTTGATTTGAAAATTGCCAGACTCCAGCCACCCAAGTCATAGACTGTTCTCTCTGCTACCGCACGGCAAGCGGCACCGGAGTGCCAAGTCGAGGTCCAAAAGGCTTCTTAACAGCTTCTACCCCTAAGCCATAAGACTGCTCAACAGCTATTCAAATGACCACCCAGACAATTTGCATTGAACCCCCAATTTTTTAATTTAGTAAATATTTTCTTAACTCTTATTTTCCTTAAAACGGTATTGCTGGTTAAGGGCTTGCAAGTAAGCATTTCTGTTACAGCTTTCTTCCGTCGAAGGAGAGTCGGACCAAAATGCAGCGTGGTTAGTTACGATACATCTTTAATGACGAAAACAACACGAACAATACAAAAACAACAAACAGAATGTGAACCTATACAGCCTGTCTGGTGACAACTAACACAGAGACAGGAACAATCACCCACGAAATACTCAAAGAATATGGCTGCCTAAATATGGTTCCCAATCAGAGACAACGATAATCCCCTGACTCTGATTGAGAACCGCCTCAGGCAGCCATAGACTATGCTAGACACCCCACAAAAACCCCATGACAAAAACGCACCACAATAACCCATGTCACACCCTGGCCTGACCAAATAAATGAAGACAAACATACTATACTTCGACCAGGGCGTGACAATTTCATGGTAAGGTTGTACCTGTTTTATCCACCGTATGTGACAAATAACATTTGATTTGATTTGATATCAACCAAAAATGTCACCATGTCATTGGATTTAGGTTAAAAGTCGTGTTAAAAAACATGAAAGTCTCTTACGTTGATCACTTTTTCCAAAACAGTTTTCCAGATTCTTCCATCATTGTCACATATATTTTTTTCCCAGTGAGCAACCAGTAAATGGACAACACAGTATTTATTCTTATTCTCAACAAATAACAGAAAAACTTGTGAGAACAGGGAAAATCAAGCAACTCTTCTTCAGACAGGTCATCTCTGTTGTCTGATCAGACAAACCAGACAAAAGTTGATGTTTTATCCTCAGGGAAACTGCTTGACAAGCCAACTGTCTGTAAAATAATTGAAGGAGAAAAATGACGCAGTGAGGTTCGCTGCATGAACATCTCAATGTGGTGGTCATATGGTGCGTTGACGACCAACACAAACAAACCCAGATCTGGGAAAGAAGGAATGTCGTTCTGGCTCTGGGGTTCTGAAAACGTTCCACATGTGCAAAGAGATCTTTGTGTGTCGAGTCCCATTGGGTTGTCTCCCCCTGTGTTTCGAAACGAAGCAATTATAATCAGTCATTAATAATAACCCTTATTTAAGAGAGAGAAAAAAGAGGAACCTGCACTGATGATCATTGGAGGATTAGTTTGAAGGAACCAATCCTTCCACATCCATAGATAGTGAACTGCCATAACGTAGACTGATTTAGTCATTAATAATAACCCTCATTTAAAAATGTAGCCCAGAACATTTGAAAAAATGAGTCCAACCATTGGAGGATCAGTAACAAGCATCTCAGTAGCAGTTTGAATCAAACCTTCCACATCCATAGATGGCTAACTGCCATTAATAACAAGGCTATGGAAGATCAAGTACACTGGCTGTTGTTCTACAAAGCCCTCTCGCAAACACAAACTTCAAATGAGGACCTAGAACAATGAGCATTCTGACTAGGCTTTCTGTTTCCTCCGGGGCTTGCCAAGCTCACAACACTAACAGCAAATGGATGCACCAATCAGGTTCAGAGTATGATTTTTGTATTGCTCCCTTGCAGAGAAAAACTGTCCAAACAATGACCAACAAAGTTATGAGAGAGTGATCAATGTGGTCTCAGAGTATTTCGTATTATTCTGTACGTAAATCGGAGATACTCCCTTTAGTATGATATGACCCCTTCACTTTTCCCACATTTTGTTACATTACAGCCTTATTCTAAAATGAAAAAAATAAATAAAAATGTCCTCATCAATCTACACACAATACCCCATGATGACAAAGCGAAAGTAATATTTTTGGATAATTTATTGAAAGTGAAAAACAGAAATACCTTATTTACATAAGTATTCAGACTCTTTGCTAAGAGACTCGAAATTGAGCTCAGTTGCATCCTGTTTCCATTGATCATCCATGAGATGTTTCTACAACTTGATCGGAGTCCACCTGTGGTAAATTCAATTGATTGGACATGATTTGCAAAGGCACATACCTGCCTATATAAAGTCCCACAGTTGACAGTGCATGTCAGAGCAAAAACCAAGCCATGAAGTCGAAGGAATTGTCCGTAGAGCTCCGAGACTGGATTGTATCGAGGCACAGATCTGGGGAAGGGTACCAAAAAATGTCTGCAGCATTGAAGGTCCCCAAGAATACAGTGGCCTCCATCGTTCTTAAATGGAAGAAGTTTGGAACCACCAATATTCTTCCTAGAGCTGGCCGCCCGGCCAAACTGAGCAATCGGGGGAGAAGGTCGTACACAAATATATTGTATTTTCAGCTGTTTAAAGCTGGTGTACAAAACCGAAAGTAAAAGATGCAAAAGTGAGATTTAAGAACACAGAAGCATAGATATAGCACACATAAAAAAGCTCTACTGCTTCTCAGACATGTTTTCAATTAGATTGATAGATCTAATACCTATTTCTATGTGAATTTAGTCAGATTAAGGGGTTTACTAATGAGACAGAGCCCAGTAGGTCAGATCTCAGACTGCTATTGAAAGGTGGAGGACATTTGTAGACTGCAAGGGCCTCTTGAGAGGAGCTGAGAAGTGTTATTTTTCAAATTTTCAGTGTATTAGAATAAGGTCCACACAATACACTTTTGCAATGTTAAATAAAGACTGTTGCATGATTCATTGGTGGCCTATAGCACGTGTACTCAGGCCCGGCTCCAGGCCTAAGCGACATAAGCAGGCGCTTAGGGCCTCCGGCCGCTAAGAGCCCCCCCCCCCAAATATAAATAAGAGGAATGTACTGTTGACAGTTAGAATAGTAGAATACATCAAATGCAAGTATACAATTTTGTTGTGCACCAGCAGTTTGTCTCTTGTTTTGTCAGTCACTGACAGTCACTAAATTAGCCATGTCAGCTAACAGTTTTTAGACAAGCTAAACTTACAGTTATCATGGCCGAATACCAACCGGGCACAGCACTTGCCCAGGGGCCCTGACCTCCAGAGGGACCTCATTGATTTTGTTAGTCACTCTCACTCAGATTTCATTAACATGGCATAAATCATGGCAAAATGTGTAGAATTGCCAGAATTTAGTTTAAAATGGCAAGAATTACTCTCTGCCTCAGGGAAAAATTGCATTATTATTATTTGTAAATTGATAAATGTTCTCTCATCTACATGGCAAAATGTGTATAACATCAGAAAATGTACTTTAAAAAGTACATTTTTCTCTCCGCCATCAGGAGGGGGTGGCCCCCGAAACAAATGTTCCTTATGGTCCCAAAAGGCTGAATAATTTAACTGTCTGGTATTGTGGTTAAATACAAGTAAGAACTAGGTTGAGCTGCAACAGAGTTTGAGTTAGGAGGCATGAGGATATTCTGTTCAGACATAAGCTAGTCAGAAGTTGCAAAAAGGGCCAAACCAAAGGGCCACTTTCCATGCGTACAGGGTTACAGGCAGTCAGGCAGCAGACGGAATGCGGTCTGGAGGAACTTGTCCCACATTTCCTGTCTCTGTCTTTTTGAGGAGCTGCACACAGAGTTTTGATGTGGCGCGTTGCAGTCTACCGACCACAGTCCTTTGGGGAACCACATGAGTCTGGCGTCACTAGGGGCTATCGCAGCAGTACTCATGCATATGAAGAGGAAAATAACATTCACATCAGCACTACTGGCAAATGTAAAAATCTGTCAAACTATGGTGTCTTTTTCACAGACAACACATAAAAAAAGGATGTGTGTAAAAAGACCTGACGATGAATAAAAACAACTTGTATCACATTGTCTTGTAGCTCAAAAAATCTCCCATGACAGTATACTACTTCATGACAGTCGCACACTTAACAGGACAATATTTCATACACCACTGAGATGAAACCTTTTAAATTCACGCACGTTCTTTCACCTGGTGAGATTTAACCTACGCTAACAAGGCTGGTAAAACACAAGACTACAATCCAGTCGGTATGACTAGAGGCAGGTTGTGAGGATTGCAATCCGAGATGATAGAATTGAATTTGCCATGCTAATACAGCCCATCGCAGCGTCAAACTGCATAAGACAATATCAATTTGGGTACATTCTCGCATCTTTAACTTGTTGATATATTGATATTTAGTTCTCTTTATATACGGTTTTAAAATAAACACAAGATGTAAAGTCACGGCTGGATATAGGCATCTTTCTTGATATATGACGCTAATATATTCATAACAAACCTCACTTTATCAAACTTTTCAATGTATTTATAAAGCCCGTTTTACAGATGTAACAAAGTGCTATACAGAAACCCAGCCTAAAACCCCAAAGAGCACGCTCTATTAATCTTAACCCTCAATTTAAAATGTCCTATTATATCTAGATATGAATCATAAGTCATGTTCTGGGATGTAGCTCTGCTTCTGTAATGGGAAATTACTAATGTAATTACATTGAAAAAACCCTGAATGAAACATGTAAAGTGCTGGTCCCATGTTTCACGAGCTGAAATAAAATTCCAGAAATGTTCCATGTGCCCAAATTTGTTAACATCCCTGTTAGTGAGTATTTCTCCTTTGCCAAGAGAATCCAGCCACCTGACAGGTGTGGCATATCAAGAAGCCAGTGGAGGCTACTGAGGGGCATTTCTGCCTGTAATAAAAGTCATTTTGTGGGGGAAAACTCATTGGCTGGTCCTGGCTCTCAAAAGCATGAGCCAAGACCACCTACTTAGAAGACAGGACCAGACAATGAGTTTTCCCCCACAATGGCTGCTCTCCTGCCCAGTCATGTGAAATCCATCGATTAGGGCCTAATAAATGTATTTCAATTGAATGATTTCCTTCTATGAACTCATTAAAATCATTGTTACATGTATAATTTTTGTTCAGTATATTTTTGAAGGGCCGTAGAAATTCACTCATGAGTAAGGCGTCAACAAACACTTAACATATCAATGAAAAGGTATTTTATTTCACACATTTACAATTGTTAACAAAAGAAACAAATCTTAAACACAAAATGTTCCTCGTCTATTATAACTGATTAATTCTCACTGATGTGCGCGTTGTCAAGTCAGAAAACAAACACTGCTAGTAACCAACAACAAATAAAGACCTAAGTAGTTGAAATTATAAAGGGAACATAAAAATAAGTAACAGAGGAAAGGAAACAACGCAAAATCTGTCTTGCTGACAGGGCGACACAGCTCAAAACTGAAAATCTTCTTCAGTCATATCAATAGCCCAAGCAAACTTGTCTCTTTGGGTTTTGTTGTAAATCTTCTCGATTGGCACATTGAATTTCCTACACCTGCCATGAAAATAAATGTAAAAGTCATTCACATGCTACAAAAATACAAAGTGAAAAAAAATATTTTTAGAGGGCAGCAAGTGCTGTGGAACTGTTAGAGGAAATTATAGTTGAAATGATTAATTTGTATACATTATTGATTAGAACCATTTATTCTAATACTATTATGTTATGGTATGAAAAGTATGAGTTCTTGGTTAAGTTGTTACTGAAAATGTAAGCAGAATGAATGAATTGTCTGTGCCTCTTGGGAAGTTTAAGGGGGAGATGATATAGCTTTTCAGACAAGATAAGAATGTTTGGGTTATGTTCCATTAGGGGAGAAAAAGTATATATTTTAGACAGATTGGAATGTCTGTTTTATGAGGGGAGTAAAAGATCTCCAGGCCTGAGTATACTACGCTATTGTAAGGATGGGAGAGAGTGTGAAACTGATGACGTCATTTTATGTTCTCTCTTTAAAATGTAATGTTCTTTGTATTTTGGGTCAGTACTCATCAAGAATAAATGCTGAACTTGTTTTTAAGACTGGTCTCTTGCTAATTCATGCAAATGATAAACTTACAACTTATCATGAATTAAATAAGAGTGTAAATTTGGTTTTGGCTGCAAAATACTCAGGAATGTAGAATTCCTCTATCAGGAACAGACAGAGGTCAAGGATAAATGTTAGGCTAAAATGGTGGTTACCAGGCCACTGATATCCTGGGGTCCAGGTAGTTGAGTTTGGATGTGCCCAGAGCGATGACCTTGTTCTCCTCCCTGTCAGTCATCTGCAGCTGGAGTTTCTTCAGCTGTTCCTCCAGCCTCTTCACCACAGCCTCCTTCTTCTCAACAAGCCTGGAGAGAGCAGTATAATTATTTATCTGTGCTTGATTGAGCTTGCCTGGCTTAAATTTGACCAACAGAATGATCTGATGTTAAAACAAGAGGCTCAGTAACCTAACAAGCACCGCAGTAGCAATTTGAAATAGCCCTTCCAGCTGCCATTGTAGAAGTAGTTTATAGGTTATGAAAGGTTAAATCCACTGGTTATCCTACAGTGTCAGTAACAGTAGAGTCAAATGACCAACTGCAAGAGTCGCTAATTTCACTGGTCAGTTTCAGCCTATCAAAAAGTACTCACTTCCTGGTCCTCTCAGTTCCGCCCCTCTTGTGCTCTTTTTTGGCATCTTTCAGCTCCTTCCTGGCCACATCTAACTGTTCCTGCTTCTGCGCAACCTGGAACAATAAAACAGAGTATGTTAGACAATGATACACTGTTAAAGGGAATTGCTGTACATGCTTCTTTGGTAATAAAACAAAAAATAATCAAGATAATGGATCTGAACATTAGATAGATGGTTTTAAAATGGCACTATAAGAAGCACTAGCTACTAAATAAACTGTCCAGGGGAAAAATAAAATAATATATATATATACACACACACCATTCATACATATTCCAGTTACCTTGTCCTGCAAGTTTTGCATGGATTTCTCAAATGATTTGGGTGCTGCCCTCTGGTGGTTACAGAGAATGGCCACAGCTCTGTTGGCTCGGTTATAGGACAGCAGCTTCTCCTCCAGACTCATATCAGCTGAGGAGGAAAACAGGCATGTCTTTCAATATTGTACCGTCTTCACTATACTATCTGCTTGTTTCACAGCTTCATACAGTTAGAACACAAGTGATAAGGTCCGAGAAGCCAGTGTTTGGAAGATATATTAGCATGGGTGGTATTAGTCCCGAGACCAAGTGGAGAAAAACAACTAGGGCCACGTATGTCACAGAGGGTAGCCAGAGCGGAGAAATCTTGTCAGCTATTCTAAACTAGATCTGCAAAATAAATAAAAACTACACTGAGTGCATTGATGGTGTAAACAGAAGTGGACTAACCCGTGGTGAGCTTGTTGAGCTGTTCTTGCAGGGTGGTGGAGGCGTTGAAGGTTCGGAACACTTTAGCAGTCAACCCCGGCATGGACTGGTTCAAGTGCTTGTTCAAGTAGGTAGTCTGCCAAACAAACAACAACCAAGCGTAACTGTATCTGCAGAGCTAGATAAGCCTACTGTGTATCACATAGCTAGCTAGTCATTATTTGGGTGACACTCATTTTAGAGCAAACATGACATAACCAGGTGCAGGTCTTCAACTTACATTTATTCTATCAAACAGGTCATCCTCAGGATCCTTGTTTTCCATGAACAGCTTCAGGTTCTTGAAAACCTGTGTACAAATAATGTCTTTGCACATTAGACAGATGTTTAACCCTTGACACCGCATAACAATGGAGGAGTGAAGATGTAACAGATGCTAGACAGTGCTGCTCACCCTGCCTTCCACAGGCACCTCGTTATAATAGCGAATAGAGTCTTTCCCCAGGAAGTCAAACTCCACCATGAACTCCTGGCCCCCCTTCTCCTGGTGCAGGGTGATGTGTTCCACTCTCAGAGAGCAGCAGCCCACCGTGTCCGCTGTCTCACTCTCCTCCTTCTCATTCCCCGCTCGCAGGGCCAGCTACATTCACACACACACACGTTAGTGAAGGAGATGTATACTGTACATGTGGGTACAAGGTAGGGTTGGGTAATATTAGCATATTACCGTCTTGACAGCCACCGTTGATGCCGGTGACATTGTCATGTGGCAGACGACGGTTTAGCCATTTTGAATACGACTGGCGGTGAGCAAGCACGGAGTCGGGCAGCACAGAAGTCACGTTCTGAGTAATTACTGTATTTCTATTTGCTATCGCCTATTTCAATGCATTCGGAAAGTATTCAGACCCCTCAACTTTATTTGAAAGCCTTATTCGAAAATGTATTAAATAAGCCACCCCCCCCTCAATCTATACACATTACCCAATAATGACAAAGCAAAAACAGGTTAAGATTTTTTTATTTTTTAAAATCGAAAACAGAAATCACACACACACAAAAAAATGTCTTTCTTCTTATTTAAGTCATAAGCAGATATAAAAAAGAAACAATACTTAACAGCAAAAAAAAAGTTACATCTAAGACAAAACAAGTGTTACAGAAGTGTAAAACCACCAAAATTACATTGTACAGTGGTCTGATGCAATAGGATAGAACATTTGGGACAAATTTCAGATGAAATACAGCGCCACAAGCCAATCGGATCGCTCTCACCACCACCCCACATGCACACAAAGCATAGTCCACTACCCAGAGTTCCCTTCATTAGCCAATATTTCACCCACATCACTCTGCTCCACAAAATTCAAAAATGGTCCCCAAACCTTTTCAAAAGTGTTGTTTACGTACATGTTATCTTTTCCATAGTTAGGCAATAAATTTCCCTAAGCCATTGGGCAATACTAGGCCTGTTCACACTTTCCCAGGCAAGAGCTATCAAGCGTTTTGCTTGCAACAAGCACATATCTGTAAGTGTTTATACTTGGTTCTTTAGATGAGGTTTGATTGGGTAGAACCCCAGGATAAACACTTTGGGATGGAGAGGCAATTTTACTGATAATATTTGGGATATCATATGTGATACCTCTAGGGTTGCAAAGGGTCGTAATCTTTCCGGTAAATCTCCAGACTTCTTCCATGGGAATTTAAGGCTGGGAATTTTGCTTAAATTCATTAAAGTAAGCTTATAACAGTGAACATTTTTTAGTGGGATACAAAAGGAAATTCTAGGTCTTGTGGCATATTTTGGTTAAACTATCCCCAAGTCAATGGAATTGCAACCCTCTGCATGCACAGTGCATTCATCCATCCATCACATGTACATCTGATTCTCAAGATCTTGCACACTAATGAGATGCTATTGAGCCCACACTGCTCCACTGTCTGAGCCAAGGACTACATGCTTTCTGGTAAGTTTTGATTACAATACTGGGTGGGGTGAAAATATTTTATATGATATACATGATTTTTTTAATGACTGGTAAATAGTAGCCTACAGCAAAGTGTGTTTAAATAATTTCTAACTTGTTAACGATTTATGCTAGTTAGTTTTTGCTACCATGTGGGTTTTAGCTTGCTTGAGCCTGCTAACTCACCTGTTTCCATACATGTTTAATTTAAAACACTTTTAATCTAACTGCTTAACTATTTTTTTTTTTTTGCAATGTTTTTAAAACTTTTTTTACAGGAAAATGCCACAGGCACTATCTGATGTGTGGAGACATTTCACTGCAGCTAATGTAGAAGGAAAAGCTGTGTACATTTGCCAAATCATGTGAAGAATGCAACAAAGATGCAGAATCATCTGGCCAAGTGCATAAAGTTCCCTCAGCGCACACAAAAAAGGCTTCCCATCTAGTACAAGCTGAAGTCTGTTGTATAAAGTATAGGTCAAACTGCTGTCCAATGTATTCTGTAAAACTTGTATCTTGCAGCCATTTAGGTTGGAAGCACCATTTAGGTGGGTCACCTACTAAAATAGAATATATAAGAGATGCTAGAGCATGGTCAGAGATAAAAATGTTATCATAAAAACAATATTCAAATTTTAGAGTGTGATGCTACTGAGAACATAATAATAGTTAATTTGGGAATAGGTCTAGTGAGTGCTAGAGTAACAGGAGTATTCCACATCATCTGGTTATGTTCTTTCCAAATCTCTATTAAGTTTAAATCCTTCAAAAAATGCTGTATGGTTTTCCTAGATTAGGTGTGGGAGTAGTTTGAACCTGAGGTGCGATCTTTAACAGGATCTAAAGTGCAATTAAAGTCTCCTGCAACAATATAATCACAAGGAAGTGTGGAAAGGTTTAAAACCAAATCATTAAAGAATTTAGAGTCATTTTCGTTGGGACCATATGCATTAAATTAAAACTGCTCAGACAGCAAGGTATTCCATATAATAATATATCTGCCGGCGGGATCACAAATTGTTCGCAATATCTGATATGGACTTATGGATAAGAATAATAACTCCCTTTGCATGGGAACTAAATGAGGCTGCAGTGATCTGCCCAGGCCTCCTCTTGCATATCTTAGGAATGTTGCCAGATAATATATGTGATTCTTGCAAAAATATGATCTTCGCCTGAAGTTGTTCTAATCTAGTTATTACCTGATTTATTTAATCCCCTACAGTTCCAGGATGTAAATTAACCTTAACACCATGACTCATCAAATTTACCAGGGTCACTTGAACTAAAACATTGCCCCATAAGAGCACATGAGATCAGCAATAATATACCAATAGTCCTCTGTTACCACCATAAACAAAAACACAAAGGACGCTTTAAAGCACGTCACAACGTACAAAAACAACTGCCTAACAATCAACCATGAATGTGTGATTAACCCTCTTACCCCAAAGTCTTTAACAGACCTCCCCCTCCTAGTGACACTCCGTATAAGGAGCTCAACAGTATAAGGCTCAACGTATAAGGAGCTCAACAGTATAAGGCTCAACGTATAAGGAGCTCAACAGTATAAGGCTCAACGTATAAGGAGCTCAACAGTATAAGGCTCAACGTATAAGGAGCCAGCTCTGCCTCTGCAGTTTTTCCCACTTTGTACACCTTCTGCCCCGCCATTTTGTCATTATTATTATTATTATTATTATTATTATTATTATGTTCACCATTTAACAAAGAACCAAAACAAAATACCAGGAGTAAGCCAGAAAATAAGACCTCGGTGATCCAGCCTCCTATAGGCCTAAATAAAACAAACCCGCACCAGGATGTTCCACTGCATAAAATAAAAGTTTAATGGTACATAAATTTATAATAAGACTTACTTGTAAACTGGCCATGTTATTATAGTCGAATAGACAGTGCTACCATGTTACTAGATAACTAACACGGTGAACTGGCTCAAACTTTAAATACTTGTTAAGACAAAACCGAAAGCAACAGTACAAAAAAAAATCCCCAAAAATAGATCAAAGTTTAACTTCACGTTGTGCTATTGCCTCTTCTTCAGCGTTGCTCCAATTCCACACGTCTGCCTAGCTTCTCAAGAAACTGCTTCCCCTGGTGTTTCAGGCGCACTGGAAAGATGATTCCATACCGAATAGCCTTAGTCCGTAGCCGCTTGACACTGTCCAAGTGTTTCTACTGCTTGTGGATTTCCATGGAGAGATCTGGGAACAACATTTCTCTGCAAGAATTGGCAAGTTCCCTCACTTTCGCCAAGGCTGCATTCACCGCATGTATCTTATCTGTATAGTTGAAGAATTTCATTACCAGAGCCCTCGGGGGTACGCTGTGGTCGGATTGTGGGCCAGAAATCCAATGAGCTCTCTCAATGATCAAAGGAGAGCAGAGTGGCTCCATCTTCAGAGACTCAGGAAGCCACTGCTATAGGAACAAGCAAGCATCAATCCCCTTTCCCCTCCCTGACCAAGGGCAGTCTTCCCCAATTGCGCAGTTTGGCCGGGAGGCCTCATCTATGATGAGTCTTGGTGGTTCCAAACTTCTTTAATTTAAGAATGATGAAGGCCACTGTGTTCTTGAGGACCTTCAATGCTGCAGACATTTTTGCACCCTTCCGCAGATGTGCCTCGACACTCTATGGACAATTCCTTCGACCTCTTGCCTTGGTTTTTGCTCTGACATGCACTGCCAACTGTGGGACCTTACATAGACAGCCTTTCCAAATCATATCCAACCAATTTAATTTACATTTAAGTCATTTAGCAGACGCTCTTATCCAGAGCGACTTACAAATTGGTGCATTCACCTTATGACATCCAGTGGGACAGTCACTTAACAATAGTGCATCTAAAACTTGGGGGGGTGAATTACTTATCCTATCCTAGGTATTCCTTAAAGAGGTGGGGTTTCAGGTGTCTCCGGAAGGTGGTGATTTACCACAGGTGGACTCCAATCAAGAAACATCAAGGATGATCAATGGAAACAGGATGCACCAGAGCTCAATTTCAAGTCTCATAGCAAAGGGTCTAAATACTTATGTAAATAAGTTGTTTTTTGTGTGCAAAAAAAATAAATAAACAAAAAACTGTTTCTACTGTCATTATGGGGTAGTGTGTAGATTGATGAGGGATAAAAATATATATTTAAAAAAACACATTTTAGAGTACGGCTGTAATGTAACAAAATGTGAAGAAAAAAATCCAGGAGACTGAATACTTTCCAAATGCACTGAATGTTATACAGAACGCAAGAGAGGAGCGTAGTCTAGACAAAATTGAGAATTCCACCAAAGCAGCTCCAAATGTCCATTGAGAAAATACTCTCTCAGATGCATGGGCCTAAACCTATTAATTGCTTTTATAAACAGACATTTCCTAACTATCTTGCATCTAGCCGTTTAAAAAAAGGCTATATTCCCTTCAATAGGTTTTGATTGTGACTTCGGGCTATACAATTTCATCATTGTATGCATGCATGGCTTTCTCATCAAACAATGAATGAATCTGGAGTTCCAACTCCAAAAGCCTATAAACTATTAGCAAGGGGACAGAAAATGAACCGTCTAAAAATGTAAGGTAGCAAGGGAGTGAACAAACATCAACAGCCTATAGAAACACAGAATGAAAAGTTAAACATCAAGTTTAAGCTCATTTAGAAATAAATTATCTGTGTGGGGTGGAAAAAAAATCCTGACCCTCCACGCGAGGTTGAAAACCAAAACAGCCAATAACCTATCCTCCTACTAAGCACATCATGAAAGCTTTAAGACAAGTAAAAATGATGAACAGTAGCCTATTCCCCAAATATTCTAATAACCTAAAGAAGTTCTGTCTTAAAGTTGCCGCTTTCAAAAAGAACAAGAATGAACGGAGTCTACAGGGGTGGGGGGGGATACCATAGTACATCACCATATTCTATGAGTACATAATCATGATGGGACAAAGAAATAATTCACCCAATTCTAGTACGTACACATGAGTGTTTGACAATATGTGTTTGAGATGACCTAAAAGTGCTTGCATTTTGTTAACCACACTGCGGTAAGATAGTTGTGAGGTCTGTACCTTGTCGATGAAGTAGAGAGCCACTCCTCTCTGTCTGGTCTTCATCTCTCGGTTCTTCCAGTCCTCACGGTACAGCCTCCTGATGGTCTCCACCTTAAGCTTGAGTTTACGAGCCACCTCATACTTCTGCCAGTCCTTCTCCCCCTGAGCACAGAGAGAAAAACAGTCTAAGGCAAACTCTGAACTACTGGCTTGATATGTACGCCATCTTTTCACTGAGTTCAGTCTTCAGACTCTTCTCAAACGTTTGAGTTTGTTTTTCCACTAAAACAACCCCACTGAGGCAAAGGAAGGTGAAGAGAAAGGCTCCGTACCTTGAGTTTGGAGCTGGGGTTGAGCATGACGTACTTGAAGTTTCCCTGGACGTTCTCCACCCAGGAGGCTAGCCAGGTCACTGTGTTGTCATGCTGCACCTTCCTCCACCTGTGGCCCTTTGGGGCCACCGGAATATTGGAGCCTCTGGAAAAACAACCAAAGCTTATTGCCTTTCGGCACATATTTGCCATTTAAATTGACTAGTTAGGCCACTAATTCCCAATTGGGAGTTCCATAAAGTTATAGAGAGGTTGTTTGTTCCTAGTGCTCTCCCGGGGGCTCTCACTTGCTGCAGTTGATGGTGATTTCCTCTGGCTGGATCCTCTTCTTCAGCTTGCCCATCTTGGGGTGTTCTCCCCGGCCACGGAACAGCCCTGGAGGCTCCACACGGAAGTTCCCGATCTTCTCCCGGTGACCGTCCAGCTCACAGAAGCCATACTCCTCCGTCAGCTTGCTGTTCTCCTCTTTCAGGACCTAACAGAAGCACAATACAAAGACTTCCAGATTTGCAATGATAGTGTGACCTCAAAAAATAATATATATTTTGGGGATTCACTTAGATATGCAGAATTAAGTACCAACAATTAAATTCAAAGCATGTGGAACAATATACTTCAATACGTACATAATGTTATTGATGCAGCTCTATGCTCGATACTTGGCTAAGTTACCTGTTTCTGTTCTTTTGTCATAGCCTTCTTCTCCTCAGACTTATCCAGGAAGTACTTGTTGATGTGTGTGAAATCACACTTCGACAACTTCTTGATCTGTTCCCTCTCCTCTACTGACATTTCCTGTTAGGTAAAATCCTGATGAGCTCAATATCAACCACTACATTGACCATCATTCTTACACACACACACACACAATGCTGCTTAAAAACTGTGGTTGTTCATTGCAAAACGCAAGTCTCGACTCAAGGCTATACTTAATCAGTGAGACTAACCTCTCTCCAGTCGGTGAAGAAGTTCTCCTGGAAGGAACTCTTGGTTGTGTACTCATGGTCCAGCATCTTGGCGTAAAACGTGGCTACCTCCTCAGCAGGCAAAGTCAGTTTTACAGGGTTCCCTATGAATCACAGAACGTTGAATGTTAGGTCTGCTTTGCTGTAAAGCTAAAACGACACAGGAAAACTATGAGGATGAGTAAGATGGATTCATGTAGGGTGGTAACTCACCATTGTAAAAGAAAGACACGTTATTTGGTAATGGTTCGTATTCTGGTGGGAAAAGTGGACCTTTGTGTTCCAACGTGGTCCATTTGTTCCCGTTGTTGGAATTACATTCCTCCCACCTGACAACAAGCGTATCGCAATTTAATTACAGTACAGAAAGACAGACAAGGTTTGAAGGTTTAAAATCTAATACAAGTGAGACAATTAAATATTGCCATACCAGATCTAGCAAAAGTAATGTTAACTTACGTACCCCTTTACATTAACAATGTGTGGCTAGCTAGGATTACTCTTCCAAAATGGCATTACCCTGGCTGTCTGCACTGTTTTGACGAATATAACGTTACTTAGCTATACTATTCATGCGTGGTTTGGAGTAAGCTACTGTAAGATCAGCTATTTGACAGCTTTAGCCATCGTTTACTCACCTGGCTTTGGGCTCATGCTTAATCTTTGCATTAGTTCGGTAAAATCGTAATGAGTAAACCGCAGAACAACTTCTATTAAATTTCACCGACTGATATATAAAGTCTGCAAAATAAAAGCTGTATTTGTTCATTCCAGATGACCAAGAATGAATGAGATTCACAGGCGCCAAGGACTTTCATAACGCTGTCAAAACAATATACACGTGTGTTGAACTATTAATACTGTCCCCCTAGAAACAAACGATTGTTAACGGTTCCGGCTACAAATGAGCGTAATATTATGTCAACCACTATAACGGGGAAAATGTTCTAAAAACAAATATAAATTCAGTCAAATATGATGCTTGCCCATTACATGCAATACAGAGTAAATAACTGCGCAATTACCATTTCCATGTACTGTCCTCCCCTTCTTTTTTCCCACCCTTCTTGGTCTTCCCATCATCTCCATCTTTTTTCTTCTTCTTAGATTCTTCTTTTCCCTCTGGCTTATTTTTACGTTTCTTTTCATCGGATGTCTTTGTGTCTTTACCACTTCTATCTTTTTTCTCCCTTTCTTTCTTGGCATTCTCCTTTTTTACGCCAGTTTCTTTTTTACTGTCACCTGTCGGTAGAACATCAGTTTCACGTGAATCTTTGCTCTTCCTCTTTTTAGAGTTGCCATCGGAACTACAGAGAAAATAAAATGAGACTTTAAGCATGACTTTCAAATGAAAACTATTTCAATGGCAAGATAAAATGCTTTAAAATAAAGCTTTGTGGAAATGTACTATAAAATCCACCATAACACAAAGCATGGCACATATTTGATATTGTCATTAAAATGAACAACGCAAAAAAGTTGGTTCACTCTGAGCATAGCATATTCTGAGTATGAAGCATTTTTTACTGTGGAACTTCATGATGTTCACCTGTTAGCTGATATTTCCCCAACTTTTCTCTCGTCTGTCCCGTGGTGTCCCTTTTTGCTACTTTTAGATTTGTGCTACATTGACATAATAGGTGAGAAACAAGGCAAGCAACATCACCAACAACACTGATAATTGAAAATAACAATAAATGGTTAGTCAGTTACCTTGTGTTTGTTATCTTTTTGTGAATCCCCAGTTTTCTTGGATTTTTTGTCAGACCTAGTTAAAGAGAGAAAGGCAATTTACCCCAAACCAAGTGACTGTTTTTGTCAATAAATAAACTCATCGTGCAATAAAGGGTCAATTGTAGCCTACCTCTCCATATCTGAATGCTCAATTGGTGCAAACAAGTCAACTTCCTGTAACTCAGTCTTGGTCACTTTCCTCTCATGTGATTCCGTGTGCTTGGCAGAGACATTGTTGTTTAAGTCAACCCTAATAAATAAAATAAAATCACCACCTTTGCTTTCCCTCCGTTCACATTCAAGAATATACTTTCACTTTTGGTGTGAATAATTTGAACATCAGAGAAAAACATACTTCTTTTCTGAAGGTAGTGATGCATCCTGTGAGAGAAAGACAGAAACCCCATGAATAAACATTATTTCAAATGTTTTGCTAATACAGGATATGCAGGAACTAGGCCTGTGTATATCATGTTATAGCAGAGAGGAAGAGGTGAAGCGAGAGGTTTCTCTCATACCAAAAATCTGTCCAAAATAAGACCCATGCATTTCTATGGGCTTATTTAGGACCTAAACTTGTCGCCTGCCTTCCCGCCTTTGGGATGACTCCCATTGTTAGGGCGGAGACATGAGCATCTTGTCATTATGTACAGAACTCTGGTGATGGTTCTTACCGTGGCTACACTTTTGGTCTTCACATCTGCATGGTCGTTCTCCGAGACAGCTTTTAAGCCCCCAGAACTGATAAAGGAAAGACAGAAACAAATGCATTGTTAAAACAAGATGAAATCAGATGATCGCTTAACAAGTTGACCACTGATTTAAACAAAACAGAACACATCGGAGAATACTACACCCTTCATTGTGAATGAAGACATGTAAGTGGGAGATTGTAATTTAAGGGCGATTTCACATATCCCCTGTATGAAAATGAATCCTAAGATCTGTCCATACTCACCTTGTGATCTTCGGCTCCTGCAGAGGTTTACGAGGATGCTTAGAACTGGAGTGTTTCGCCTATGAAATAAAATGATAATCAGACATGCATACGGATGAATGGTCTATTTTACGGCGTGTGTGTTAGTGATTGATTAGGAATGCCTGGCGTGTATCATGCGATATAATTGAGATGGTGTGTGGATCTCATGCATGCTGCCTCCGTCTGGTCTTAACTTTCATATAGTTGACGTTCCACTCTCCAAACACTCCAAATGGTGCATTACATTACCTTGTGCTTCAGCTCGGTTTCCTCTTTTTTGTCCCTTTCCCCATCCTTACTCCTCTTCCTGTGTTGGACCATAGGGAAGTGTGAATTTAGCTTTTCATAATAATCCTGATTTATATTCATATTAAAACAATGACCTCTTTTTAATGGATAGGCTCTATTCTACTACCTTGTCACTGAGAATAGTAACCTCAACGATACACATCCACCCCCAAACTCAATTCTATCATGATGACAACCTGACCTAGGACCAGTGGTTTGAGGTATCTTCAGGAAACTCACCTGTCTGTTGGGCTCTCATCAATCTTAGACTCTGATGCTGTTCTTTTCCTGCTGGATGTTTCTGCTCCTCCATGCCCTTCATTGTCTTCCAGTTTCATAACTCAAATTCGACCGTAGGTAGCGTTAATAATTAAGTCTTTAAAGTAGACAATGTTATATCAAGTTGAATTGTACCTGTATATAGTTATAATATTGTAAAGTTTCAATTACACACCATTTTAAAAACACACATGAGGTCGAATTACGGATGGTTATTTGTAGATCAATTTACAATGTCACGATTTCACTGATTGGAGGGTCGATAATCTGGCAATATTACTCGAAATTCGTCGACAAAACACGTTCATAAAATTGTCCAATTATTTTATTTCATTTGAAAAATGCTAACATATCTGAAAGTATTTGCATTCTTTACCTGTAAACAGAGTTGTCCGTGTTCTCAATTCACAATCGTGTCCATTACACTCTCGATGAGATTGAGAACTCATGACACCTGAAAGTTTTCAAGTACCAAAAGCGACCTACTGCGCATGCTTGAACGCCCAGGGTCAACCATAAATCCAGCCAAATAACATATTGACAAACATTTACAACGAATAGTGTATGTTTAAAACTCGCTCAAATATAAAGTTATTAGCAAGGTCAGCAAATAGATCAATAAAAAATGTGACACAATGACTGAATAGATCTACCATAGCCTAGTCTTGATGAACGCACTTTAATACATTGATGGAAAAAAGTCCCCAATTGTCATACTGTAGTAAAAGTATAGATACTTTAATAGAAAGTTACTCAAGTAAAAGTGAACGTCACCCAGTAAAATACTACTTGAGTAAAAGTCTAAAAGTATTCGGTTCTAAATATACTTAAGTATCAAAAAATAAATGTAATTGCTAAAATATACTTAAGTATCAAAAGAAAAAGTATAAATCATTTCGAAATTCCTTATATTAAGCAAAGCAGATGGCACCATTTTCTTGTTTTAAAAACGTACTGATAACCAGGGGCACAGTCCAACACTCCGACATCATTTACAAAAGATGCCGATCAGAGGCAGCAGGGATGACCAAATGTTGATGAGTCTGTGTGGTAGACCATTTTCCTGTCCTGCTAAGCATTCAAAATATAACAAGTACTTTTGGGTATCAAGTAAAATGTATGTAGTAAAAGTACATTATTTTCTTTAGGAATGTCGTGAAGTAAAAGTAAAAGTTGTCAAATATAAATAGTAAAGTACAGATTCCTCAAAAAAATACTTAAGTAGTACATTTACCTTAAGTACTTTACAACACTGCGTTAATAGTGGTGTTGGGGAAGCTACTCTGAAAATAAATCAAATATAGTTAACTAAAGTCCAAACTACTTAGTGATGAATTAGCATATCTAAATCTCAAGTCATAGGCTACGAATTGCAAGAAAAGATCACTCTGAATTCAGATGTTTTTAACAGAATGTGTCATTTAGCCTATTAAAAACAAAAACTGTTTCAAGGGAGAATTAGGCAGGTCTGATGCTGAAAAATAAAGGAAATTCTTGCCTACTTCCCCTATATTTTATTTAAGCAAAAAAAGTAGTGTGTAGTTCCAGTAGTTAGCTACACCGCTACATGGCAAGACAACAGTGTGTAATTCCAGTAGTTAGCTACACTGCTACATGGTAAACCAGTAGTGTATAGTTCTAGTAGTTAGCTACACGGCAAAACAGTAGTGTGTAGTTCCAGTAGTTAGCTACACCGCTACATGGTAAAACAGTAGTGTATAGTTCCAGTAGTTAGCTACACCGCTACATGGTAAAACAGTAGTGTGTAGTTCCAGTAGTTAGCTACACCGCTACATGGTAAAACAGTAGTGTGTAGTTCCAGTAGTTAGCTACACCGCTACATGGTAAAACAGTAGTGTATAGTTCCAGTAGTTAGCTACACCGCTACATGGTAAAACAGTAGTGTGTAGTTCCAGTAGTTAGCTACACCGCTACATGGTAAAACAGTAGTGTGTAGTTCCAGTAGTTAGCTACACCGCTACATGGTAAAACAGTAGTGTATAGTTCCAGTAGTTAGCTACACCGCTACATGGCAAAAAATAAATTAACTACTGAAAACCCAACCTATATTTTTATTTAGTTCAACTACCAAAAAAGCTACTGCAAAATGTCTTTAAATGACTAGTTGAACAACATGTAGTTCACTACTTCACAATACTATATATTTTTTGGGACATGTCAATCCATGCAAACATAGGCTAGTCTACACAAATTAAAGCTATAATGTATTTCCAAAAATAATGTAAAAGACAATAGATTGATGATTTGTTGGCAGTTGAGGCTACCATGTTTATTCAAGCAACACATATTTCGATGTCAATTACAGTAAGACTTGTGTATGTGATGCTGTAGAATAGTTAACCATAAAAAATGTTGTGGTTTATAACATTTTTTTTCATACATTTTTACAAATCAAACATTTAATTTCCAGTTTTCTTGATAAAACCAGTACTGTATAACAGCAGTAATATATTGACAACCAAAACCGAGTAGAGGCAGTAGTCGTAGCATTTATATCCATAACGCTGCCATAACATTTACACAAACATATTTTAATTAATACCCCCAAAAATGAGTTACCCATTACAATATAATCAAGTGCGAGAAAGCCTAAATCACGTGAAATAAATCAAAAAATAAATGAATGCAGTCAAATATATATGCCATTTAGCAGACGCTTTTATCCAAAGCGACTTACAGTCATGTGTGCATACATTCTACGTATGGGTGGGGTGGTCCCGGGGATCGAACCCACTACCCTGGCGTTACAAGCGCCATGCTCTACCAACTGAGCTACCAACTGAGCTACAGAAGGACCACAAATCCTATCTTATTTCACTATGTTCTCGAGAAAAACGATCAACATCAACTCTATCTGATTATTGGAGTTTGTCGGCCTCCCAAAAATAAAATACAAAATGAAACATCATCAAAAAACTCAGATTGTTCTCAAGATGTCCATGACCAGTAAGGTAATGTCACAAAACGTTGTGTGCTATGAGCACGCTATGGAGTCCAGTTGTTGCTCGGCCTCGGCAGCCATGGCTGCTGCCTGCAGCTGTTCAGTTTCGGTCTGCAGGGCGCTGGGTGGCATCTGCTTCCTCTCGCTGTGCATGTTGTTTTCATGTCTCTTTAGGTCTGAGGCTTTAGCAAAGGCCTTGGTGCACGAGCTGCAGACGAAAGGCTTCTCGCCCCTGTGGCGCCTCTCGTGGTCCTTCAGGTGGGACTTGTGCTTGAAGGCCTTGTCGCACATCTGGCAGCCAAAGGGACGCTCGTTGCTGTGGACCCGCTCGTGCTTCTTGAGGTCAGGCGCTCGGATGAAGGACTTGCCACACACGTCGCAGCGGTAGGGCTTGAAGCCTGTGTGGATCTTCAGATGCTCCTTCAGGTGAGCCTGGGTAGTGAAGGCTTTGCTGCAGATTTCACAGATGAACGGACGTTCGGCCGAGTGCAGCTTTTCGTGTTTCCTCAAACGGTTCTCGTCGATGAAGGTCTTTCCACAGATCTGGCAGGCGAGCTGTTCCCGTTGGCCGTAGAGGAGGTACTCAAACTTCATGTCCGTCGTGGCTGTGGTCCAACCGGGGGGCTGCTCGTCCTTCACCTCGCCGATGCTGTCAGCGAACGCTAAGGTTGTTGTGGTGTGACCCGCCAGGTCTTTTTGCTCCGTGTCCATGGGTTCCACATCCTGGTCGTAACAGCTCACCTTGTGCACGTCCTCATTGGCAGGAGGCCATTCTTTGAGAATGGCCTCCGTCACTCTCAATGCCGTGTTGGGCGATTTGTCCAAGTCGTGATTGGTCATTGGCTCTTCCACAAGGTCGTCAGTAGGGGTGTCGTCATGGTCACCTAGCACCTGTAAGTCGTTATCCTGGCCCAATGTAGGGTCATCAGTAGGGAGAGCCATTTTGAGAATATCACAGGGAAAGGGTTTGTCATGTTGGCCGTTCCTTTCTTCAGTGGACATGTCACGCTTCTGTGAACAGAGTTTGTCCAGAAAACGGATTCCGAGTATTTGGCCTGAAGAAATCATCAAATTCACATCCTTTATCTTCACAGAAATCTTGGCCGTGTACATGTAGTTCAACACCTCCTCGAAGATGTCTGAGCGGATGAAGTCGATTTCTATGACTGAGGAGTTGTCGACTTCATGCTTCTTGAACAGCCTTTTGAAGTATTTGCTACACGCTGCCAGCACACAGCGGTGCGCCCTGAACTTCACATCTTCAACCACCACCGCGATGTCACAGTGTTCACCCTCCAACCGTTGCTCATTCAGTATCTTCAGGAAGATGGTCTTGTGTTCATCATCCATGTACTTCACGGTCTCTGACATCTTGGATTGATATTCTGGAACAATATAAATAATGTTGTTAGATGTCTGTGGATACATTGGGAAATAAGCTGAAAGCAATCTGGTCATAATATCCTAAAACAGTAACCACATTTTTTTTTTTTACCTTTATTTAACCAGGCAAGTCAGTTAAGAACATATTCTTATTTTCAATGACGGCCTGGGAACAGTGGGTTAACTGCCTGTTCAGGGGCAGAACGACAGATTTGTACCTTGTCAGCTCGGGGGTTTGAACTCACAAACTTCCGGTTACTAGTCCAACCACTAGGCTACGCTGCGAATGATTAGCTCCTTTTTATTTTACTAGGCAAGTCAGTTAAGAACAAATTCTTATTTTCAATGACGGCCTAGGAACAGTGGGTTAACTGCCTGTTCAGCAGCAGAACGACAGATTTGTACCCTGTCAGCTCGGGGATTTGAACTTGCAACCTTTCGGCTACTAGTCCAACGCTCTAACCACTAGGCTACCCTGCTGCCCCTCTCCTGCACTGTTGGTGTGTCATGGCCAGATATATGATGTTTCTCTGGATGACACCATCGTGGCTGTTGTGGGGCAGAATAATGGGCTGACTTAAAAAGCTATGTTTTGTTTGATCATTTATTTTCATATCAACCTCATACATGTAGTAATCTATGTGGATAGGAAAGCGTTACTAGTAGCCTATATGCAATGATATGTATTCAGTTTTAGGATTTGTATGTATTGTTAGGTATTACTACACTGTTGGAGCTAGAAATATAAACATTTCGCTGCACCTGCTAAACATGTGTACGCGACCCATAGCATTTGATTTGATTATTTAGATAACTAGTTTACCATCCCCTCCCGACATGGATCACATGACCAGAGGGAAATAGGCACATTGTTGAATCATTTCATTTAATGTTTTTTTTAACGAAATATAATAAATTAATCAAGATTTGTGGTGGCCAAATGATTTTAGTACATTCAATCTAGGCAGATACAATCGCCCATCAATTGAATGTCTTAGACTTTGATCATTTTCAACCCAGAAAATCATAAATTATATAACGTTGCAAATTTAAAATGGCTACATTATGAATGCATGCTTGCATAGCAATACATCTCAATGTCGTATAGCCAATTCATTGGCAAATTAATGTCCATGCATACAGTAAACCGATTGGGAAAGCTAGCAATATAGCTTTAGATTTGGGGGTGTCACTGACGTTAACTGGCTAACGTTAGCTAGCCTATTTTGCTCACCTTTTGCTAGCTATTAGCTATGCTTATACACGTATTGTTTTCAACAGAACATGAATACGATGTTGCTTTTGGTTGTAAAAATCGTAATTTATTTCAATGACAACACAACAATCTGTCTCATTCTGAACGGTGGGGAGAGAAGGGTGTGTGTATCTGACTAGCCACAAGCACGCGAGGAAGCGCCCGTAACACTAACATGGAAAATGCCCGAGCAGCCATGAACTCTCCTGAAATGACGAACTCGAGCTTTTGCTGAAACCGTGAGCGCGCAGGCATCTTGGTTAAACATTATGCAATATTTCGGAAATCGATCTGATTCGCTAAAAAAAATACGTTTCTTACCTGTAGTACAATATGTCGTCCCCTTGAGAACGTCACCGATATATGTCAAGCAGTCAAAAGGGAATAATACACTTTGTGTGTTGTTGGCCTGAGGACGAGCATAAGCGGAAGGACGCGCTGCGCCAGCACGGAACTGCAGCATGCAAGTGATTTTGCGCGTACGTACGTCAATTGTAAATGTTTCCGCCTGCGCTCAAAGCGTAAATACAACACAAAAAGCAGAAACCACACTGTGCTTACGCAAATTACTGATAAGAAGTCTCTGGAGCGCGAACCTAGAATGAAAACGGGAGTAGATTTGGGGCGCGTAAACTACTGTCACGAGCGGGAAGCGAGTGCGCTTTTTATCGAGATTCTACAGAGCGATTCAATAATTATTCCGTGCAATCCAGAGTCCTTGGTAGTCCCTACCCCCATTGAAGTTCATATTTAAAATGGTTAAGGTAAGGTTCAAGGTTAGGGCTAGATAAGGATTATTGTTAGGGTTTAGGGTAGGGACGTCTCAAGGATCTCTAATAGCACTGACCCTCAATCATTTTAGCCAGTTTCACCCACTGAGCCGAACAGGTGTGCACGTTCGGCACGGAGTGTCAGACAGGAGCGTTTGACATGGCCCACCGATAATAATACCCCATCAAATATTGATTTTACAACATCGTTTTAATAATTAATGATCCATATCGATAAACTTTTTTTTATTTTTTTACAAGGAATGGTCCTCAATTGTAATGGGATGTTGGATATCGGCTATTAATGATGCCATGGTTCCCTTTAGCGGTATTCTAAATGTATATGCCCAAATTACATTAAAGCAATTTTCTTTCAGTCTCTACTGCAATGCAATAATTAATGCTAATTGGAGATGCCACCTCGCATAATGATTCCCTGTTTTATATCCCAGAGATGTTAATTAATGTAATATTTCTGTAAATGTCATTTGGTTATTTAACAATGCTGCACATCTCTGGAAGGTTTGGATTGCACCATTAATAGATCATTGTCATGGTTTGTGTTCAGAGTTAGAATAGTGAATGTGATGCTTATACAGCCATTGGCAGTGGGCACTATGGCCCCATCTGCTTCATGCCAGAGCAGCTGTGCCTTCACAGTTGACTTCATGTTCCATTGGTGTAGTTTCACTTTGAATTAGAGGAAAGCCAGATTCAATATGCTCTGAAAGGTCAAATCTGTAATTGAAAATACATTGTGGCTACTGGGTAGTCAACAACTGCCTTTGCCTAATGATCCGTTTGAAATACTCAAAACAATTTTGCAAAGCCGAAGACACATTTGAAACATTTCTATATAATGTATAACTTCAGCAAAAACACTTAACACTTGTACAGTACTGTACACTCCAACACATCTATGGTTCAAAAGGCTAACTTCACGACAAAGTTATAATCATCCAGCATCCTTTGAGCAGGGGGATCACAAAGCAGCTGAGGTAGCACTCCTAGGTAGCACTCCTACTCCGAGATGCTTCTTGAGTAGACGCCCTAGTTTCTGACTGGTTAGGCCCCTCTAGACAATACTGTTGTGGAACTGAATTTTCATATTACATTTCAATTTCCCCACCAAAACACTGCTTCTCAAATGCGTAATTCAAAGTAACTGTCTTGTTGATGGACATTTGGCTTGGTTAGGAACATTACTAGTCTGTCACACACAACCAACGTGATTTACACCTTAACTTGCAACACATGACTGTAACCGGACTCTGCACTTGTGTTCAGTGAAAGTACAATCAGCCATTTTGTCACGCCTTTCCTTCTAATGGTGTTCCTTTTGTTAAATAACTAGTAGCTTGTTAGAAGAAAAAAAGAGAGTAGTGGGCTAGTCTCACTCTGGGATACTGTAAATGGCTTCACTGTAGAGTTTATGTGAGCACAACCACCAATACATTTTCAGCGAATGACAAAAAATAAATAAAAAATAGATCCAACAAACTGTATTTATCCATTTATTTATCTTGTGGGAAACACATTCAACAAGGACGGTTTTCACAGCTGATGATTTGAAGAGGTGGGATCAGAGGCATCATGATCCCAATATCTCTGAGGGGTCACTGATGACCGAATATATATATATATATATATATATATATATATATATATATATATATATATATATATATATATATATATATATAATGTCTTAATATTCATTCTATAAGACACTGCTAATTATGTATTCTCATCCCAGTGGATGATATTGAGGGGGCATGTGCCACCCGATAGTGCCAGCTCAAGTTCGATTGGGCATGATGCCTCTGTGTGGGAGAAACCAAGCACACAAACACACACTGCAGGCTTGTACTTGAGGTTGTTGTCTGCCCATTCTGCACAGTTTTAAGGCTTGGATGTGCCACACAGGGATGAGGAGGATTCTGGGTAGGACTTAAAGGAAAATCCCCCTCCCTAAAAAAAAACCAACATTTAAAAATTTTTATTAGTCCATTGTTGACATTGTCCCAAAATGTTTTGCTTGTAAAAAATCAAGTTTTCAAGATATGTAACTTTCAAAATACAGAAACCATCCCTGTATGATGCATTTTGCACCCTGTGACGCAACACGCAGCACCCTGTGATGCAAAATGTTTCATACAGGGATGATTTCTGTATTTTCAGAGTTACATATCTTGAAAACTTGATTTTTTACAAGCAAAACATTTTGGGACTATGTCAACAATGGACTAATAAAACAAATACCAAAATATTGTTTTTGGGTGGAGTTTTCCTTTAAGAATGTGTCTAAACAATTATGTATCTAAAATTGCATCATATTCCCTATATAGTACACTACTTTTGACCAGAGCCCATATGGAATAGGGTATAATTTCAGATACAAGCCAACAAGAAAGTATAATCCATAGTGTGAACACACATACTGTATAATAAGGGGTTTCTTAATCACCTCAGAGGTCACAGTAATGGAGTCTGTTGAACTTTTCCTGCTAACTAACGCTTCTACAATATTTTGCCTCATCATCCTCATCCTCACCTTGTAATTAATGAAAACCAAATAAGCATATTTACAAGTAAAAACAACAAAATCATCTTTGAGCATGAATGACCTACTAAGCAAATGCATGTACCACAGTACCATAGATATTATTGTTGTCTTTTTAAAGGGAATACTCTTTGTAAAATTGGATAAAATCAGCATTTGGGATAAATAAGGGGACTTCTGACAAGATGAATGCCACATCTAATGCGTGGATAAATATTGTGCCATCATAGCCTACTATTATACATGTTTCTAAGTGAGCAGTTTGATAATAAATACAACATAATGATCTATACTATCTTAACTCTCATCACATACATTCTTAAACCTTTGAGTCTGAGTTTACAGGTCAAGTAAAACATGTAGAACTTTTGATATATTGTTATTTTTTCTTTTACAAAAATGCAGAATTGTTCCCTTTTCATGCAGTATACATGCTCCTATGAAGGTAGCTTCAGAGGTCTGTGTTTGCCAGTAGTGATGGTGAGTGAGTGAAGGATGTGTGGGTGGATGAGGTTAGTTCAGTAGTGGTTGGATGCAGTATTAGTGTCTGCTACAGTGGGGTGCTGTCTGTTGGCAACGCCACTATCCTGCTTGCGTCCCGTACTCTGAACAGCGTGAAGTAACGTTAACAGAATGCTCCCGAAACGTTGGTGAACCCGGTGACCCGTCACACCTGAAAGAGAGAGAGAGTATCATTACAGAGCACGTGCTTAGATGAAACAGATGAACACTCCCATTCTTGTTGAAGGTACATATTTTTCAGAAGGATGGAAAAAAGGAAATGTTTTATGTTATTGCAGCTGTTATGATTGAAGATAAGAAGAATAGCATGAGAGAGGTCATATGAATTTCAGAGGTCGTGTGAATATCAGAGGTCATGTGAATTACAGAGGTCGTGTGAATATCAGAGGTCGTGTGAATACCAGAGGTCGTGTGAATTTCAGAGGTTGTGTGAATTTCAGAGGTCGTGTGAATACTAGAGGTCATGTGAATTTCAGAGGTCGTGTGAATGCCGGAGGTCGTGTGAATGGCAGAGGTCGTGTGAATGCCAGAGGTCGTGTGAATGCCAGAGGTCGTGTGAATGCCAGAGGTCGTGGGAATGCCAGAGGTCGTGGGAATGCCAGAGGTTGTGGGAATGCCAGAGGTCGTGTGAATGCCAGAGGTCGTGTGAATGCCAGAGGTCGTGTGAATGGCAGAGGTCGTGGCAATGCCAGAGGTCGTGTGAATGGCAGAGGGCGTGTGAATGGCAGAGGGCGTGTGAATGGCAGAGGTCGTGTGAATACCAGAGGTCGTGTGAATGCCAGAGGTCGTGTGAATGCCAGAGGTCGTGTGAATGCCAGAGGTCGTGTGAATGCCAGAGGTCGTGTGAATGCCAGAGGTCGTGTGAATGCCAGAGGTCGTGTGAATGCCAGAGGTCGTGTGAATGCCAGAGGTCGTGTGAATACCAGAGGTCGTGGGAATGGCAGTCAATGGTTTGTTTTTTATCAGCAGGAGAACCTTTTTCATCTAAACCAACACTTATCAGACACAGATTCAGACAAGCTGCATGCTAAGACATGACCATTCATTTTAAAGGGTTAATAGACTAGACAGCCTCTGCCAAGCAATATGTCTCTACTACAGCGTACAGAAACTTTGACAATAAGAAATGTAAACTGGTGTCTCTCTTGAGCATCATGCCCTAATAACCAGAAAGAGGGTAAATAATGATATAATGTAGACCAACACACTCATCAAGTAACCCCTCATTTGATAGGAATGAGACAAACTGGCAGTATGAAAACCAGTACGCTCTGAACACTACCAGAGATAACAGAGATAATTATATAGACAATCAAAACCAAACGTGAAATTTAGACAAGACAGTAAGAAATAAATAGCAAACACAACGTTTTAATTGCTTATTGTCAATAATGGTATGAGAAGCTGAAAGGAAATGCAAACATTAGCACCAATAACATTTCCAGAGCAGCCATCACAGGCACAGAAGCCAGCCATGGAAGGCTATAGAGAGACTCCATACAGTATATATAGAGAGAGACTCCATACAGTATATATAGAGAGAGACTCATTACAGTATATATAGAGAGACTCCATACAGTATATATAGAGAGACTCCATACAGTATATATAGAGAGAGACTCCATACAGTATATATAGAGAGAGACTCCATACAGTATATATAGAGAGAGACTCCATACAGTATATATAGAGAGAGACTCCATACAGTATATATAGAGAGAGACTCCATACAGTATATATAGAGAGAGACTCCATACAGTATATATAGAGAGACTCCATACAGTATATATAGAGAGACTCCATACAGTATATATAGAGAGACTCCATAAGGTATATATAGAGATTCCATACAGTATATAGAGAGAGACTCCATTCAGTATATATAGTGAGACTCCATACAGTATATATAGAAAGACTCCATACAGTATATAGAGAGACTCCATACTGTATATAGAGAGACTCCGTACATTATATATAGAGAGACTCCATAAGGTATATATAGAGATTCCATACAGTATATAGAGAGAGACTCCATTCAGTATATATAGAGACACCATACAGTATATATAGAGAGAGACTCCATACAGTATTAATAGTGAGACTCCATACAGTATATATAGAAAGACTCCATACAGTATATAGAGAGAGACTCCATTCAGTATATATAGAGACTCCATACAGTATATATAGAGACTCCATACAGTATATAGAGAGACTCCATATAGTATATATAGAGACTCCATTCGGGTATATAGAGACTCCATACAGTATATATATATAGAGACTCCATATAGTATATAGAGACTCCATACAGTATATAGAAAGACTCCATACAGTATATATAGAGATTCCATACAGTATATAGAGAGAGACTCCATACAGTATATATAGAGACTCCATACATTATATATATAGAAACTCCATACAGTATATATAGAGACTCCATACAGTATATAGAGAGACACCATACAGTATATAGAGAGACTCCATACAGTATATAGAGACTCAATACAGTATATATAGAGAGAGACTCCATACAGTATATAGAGAGACTCCATACAGTATATAGAGAGACTCCATACAGTATATAGAGAGAGACTCCATACAGTATATATAGAGAGAGACTCCATACAGTATATAGATAGACTCCATACAGTATATAGAGAGACTCCATACAGTATATAGAGAGACTCCATACAGTATATAGAGAGAGACTCCATACAGTATATATAGAGAGAGACTCCATACAGTATATAGATAGACTCCATACAGTATATAGAGAGACTCCATACAGTATATAGAGAGACTCCATACAGTATATAGAGAGACTCCATACAGTATATATATAGAGAGACTCCATACAGTATATATAGAGAGAGACTCCATACAGTATATAGAGATTCCATACAGTATATATATATATATATATATAGACTCCATACAGTATATATAGAGACTCCATATAGTATATATATAGAGACTCCATACAGTATATATATATATAGACTCCATACAGTATATATAGACACTCCATATAGTATATATATATATATAGACTCCATACAGTATATATAGACACTCCATATAGTATATATATAGAGACTCCATACAGTATATAGAGACTCCATACAGTATTTAGAGAGACTCCATACAGTATATATAGAGACTCCATACAGTATATAGAGACTCCATACAGTATATAGAGACTCCATACAGTATATAGAGAGACTCCATACAGTATATAGAGAGAGACACCATACAGTATATAGAGAGAGACTCCATACAGTATATAGAGATTCCATACAGTATATATATATATATAGACTCCATACAGTATATATAGAGACTCCATATAGTATATATAGACACTCCATACAGTATATATAGAGACTCCATACAGTATATATAGAGACTCCATACAGTATATATAGAAAGACTCCATACAGTATATATAGAGAGAGACTCCATACAGTATATATAGTGAGACTCCATACAGTATATATAGAAAGACTCCATACAGTATATAGAGAGAGACTCCATTCAGTATATATAGAGACTCCATACAGTATATATAGAGACTCCATACAGTATATAGAGAGACTCCATATAGTATATATAGAGACTCCATTCGGGTATATAGAGACTCCATACAGTATATATATATAGAGACTCCATATAGTATATAGAGAGACTCCATACAGTATATAGAAAGACTCCATACAGTATATATAGAGATTCCATACAGTATATAGAGAGAGACTCCATACAGTATATATAGAGACTCCATACAGTATATATAGAGACACCATACAGTATATAGAGACTCCATACAGTATATAGAGAGACTCCATACAGTATATAGAGAGACTCCATACAGTATATATAGAGACTCCATACAGTATATATATATAGCGACTCCATACAGTGTATATAGAGAGACTCCATACAGTATATATAGAGATACTCCATACAGTATATAGAGAGACTCCATACAGTATATATAGAGACTCCATACAGTATATAGAGAGACTCCATACAGTATATATAGAGAGAGACTCCATACAGTATATAGATAGACTCCATACAGTATATATATATATAGAGACTCCATACAGTATATATAGAGACTCCATATAGTATATATAGAGACTCCATATAGTATATATATAGAGAGACTCCATACAGTATATATATAGAGAGACTCCATACAGTATACAGAGAGACTCCATTCAGTATATATAGAGACTCCATACAGTATATAGAGAGACTCCATACAGTATATAGAGAGACTCCATACAGTATATATATAGAGAGACTCCATACAGTATATATATAGAGAGAGACTCCATACAGTATATATAGAGAGAGACTCCATACTGTATATATATAGAGAGACTCCATACAGTATATATATAGAGAGACTCCATACAGTATATATAGAGACTCCATACAGTATATATAGAGAGACTCCATACAGTATATAGAGAGACTCCATACAGTATATAGAGAGACTCCATACAGTATATAGAGAGAATCCATACAGTATATATAGAGACTCCATACAGTATATATAGAGAGACTCCATACAGTATATAGAGAGACTCCATACAGTATATATAGAGAGACTCCATACAGTATATAGAGACTCAATACAGTATATATAGAGAGACTCCATACAGTATATAGAGAGACTCCATACAGTATATAGAGAGACTCCATACAGTATATAGAGAGAGACTCCATACAGTATATATAGAGAGAGACTCATTACAGTATATAGATAGACTCCATACAGTATATAGAGAGACTCCATACAGTATATATATAGAGAGACTCCATACAGTATATATAGAGAGAGACTCCATACAGTATATAGAGATTCCATACAGTATATATATATATATATATAGACTCCATACAGTATATATAGAGACTCCATATAGTATATATATAGACTCCATACAGTATATATATAGACTCCATACAGTATATATAGACACTCCATATAGTATATATATATATATAGACTCCATACAGTATATATAGACACTCCATATAGTATATATATAGAGACTCCATACAGTATATAGAGAGACTCCATACAGTATTTAGAGAGACTCCATACAGTATATAGAGAGAATCCATACAGTATATATAGAGATACTCCATACAGTATATAGAGACTCCATACAGTATATATAGACTCCATACAGTATATAGAGAGAGACTCCATACAGTATATAGAGAGAGAGACTCCATACAGTATATATATAGAGATACTCCATACAGTATATAGAGAGACTCCATACAGTATATAGAGACTCAATACAGTATATATATAGAGAGACTCCATACAGTATATAGAGAGACTCCATACAGTATATAGAGAGACTCCATACAGTATATAGAGAGAGACTCCATACAGTATATATAGAGAGAGACTCATTACAGTATATAGATAGACTCCATACAGTATATAGAGAGACTCCATACAGTATATATAGAGAGAGACTCCATACAGTATATATAGAGAGAGACTCCATACAGTATATAGAGATTCCATACAGTATATATATATATATAGACTCCATACAGTATATATAGAGACTCCATATAGTATATATATAGAGACTCCATACAGTATATATATAGACTCCATACAGTATATATAGACACTCCATATAGTATATATATATATAGACTCCATACAGTATATATAGACACTCCATATAGTATATATATAGAGACTCCATACAGTATATAGAGAGACTCCATACAGTATTTAGAGAGACTCCATACAGTATATATAGAGACTCCATACAGTATATAGAGACTCCATACAGTATATAGAGACTCCATACAGTATATAGAGAGACTCCATACAGTATATAGAGAGAGACACCATACAGTATATAGAGAGAGACTCCATACAGTATATAGAGATTCCATACAGTATATATATATATATAGACTCCATACAGTATATATAGAGACTCCATATAGTATATATAGACACTCCATACAGTATATATAGAGACTCCATACAGTATATATAGAGACTCCATACAGTATATAGAGAGACTCCATACAGTATATAGAGAGAGACTCCATACAGTATATATAGAGACTCCATACAGTATATAGAGAGACTCCATACAGTATATAGAGAGACACCATACAGTATATAGAGAGAGACACCATACAGTATATAAACAGACTCCATACAGTATATAGAGAGACTCCATACAGTATGTACAGAGACCCCATACAGTATATATAGAGAGACTCCATACAGTATATAAAGAGTCTCCATACAGTATATAGATAGACTCCATACAGTATATAGAGACTCCATACAGTATATATAGAGAGAGACTCCATACAGTATATATAGAGAGAGACTCCATACAGTATATAGAGAGACTCCATACAGTATATAGAGAGACTCCATACAGTATATAGAGACTCCATACAGTATATAGAGACTCCATACAGTATATAGAGAGAGACTCCATACAGTATATATATAGAGAGACTCCATACAGTATATAGAGAAACTCCATACAGTATATATAGAGAGACTCCATACAGTATTTAGAGAGACTCCATACAGTATATAGAGAGACTCCATACAGTATATAGAGAGACTCCATACAGTATATAGAGAGACACCATACAGTATATAGAGAGAGACACCATACAGTATATAAACAGACTCCATACAGTATATAGAGAGACTCCATACAGTATGTACAGAGACCCCATACAGTATATATAGAGAGACTCCATACAGTATATAAAGAGTCTCCATACAGTATATAGAGACTCCATACAGTATATATAGAGAGAGACTCCATACAGTATATATAGAGAGAGACTCCATACAGTATATAGAGAGACTCCATACAGTATATAGAGAGACTCCATACAGTATATAGAGACTCCATACAGTATATAGAGAGAGACTCCATACAGTATATATATAGAGAGACTCCATACAGTATATAGAGAAACTCCATACAGTATATATAGAGAGACTCCATACAGTATTTAGAGAGACTCCATACAGTATATAGAGAGACTCCATACAGTATATATAGAGACTCCATACAGTATATATAGAGACTCCATACAGTATATATAGAGACTCCATACAGTATATATATAGAGACCCCATACATTGTATATAGAGAGACCCCATACAGTGTATATAGAGAGACCCCATACAGTATAAATAGACTCCATACAGTATATAGAGAGACTCCATACAGTATATAGAGAGACTCCATACAGTATATAGAGAGACTCCATACAGTATATATATAGAGACTCCATACAGTATATAGAGAGACTACATACAGTATATATAGAGACTCTATACAGTATATAGAGAATCCATACATTATATATATAGAGACTCCATACAGTATATAGCGTGACTCCATACAGTATATAAGCAGACTCCATACAGTATATAGAGAGACTCCCCATACAGTATATAGAGAGAGACTCCATACAGTATATATAGAGACTCCCTACAGTATATATAGACTCCCTACAGTATATAGAGACTCCATACAGTATATATAGACTCCCTACAGTATATAGAGAGACTCCATACAGTATATAGAGAGACTCCATACAGTATATATAGAGACTCCATACAGTATATATAGAGACTCCATACAGTATATATAGACTCCATACAGTATATATATAGACTCCATACAGTATATATATAGACTCCATACAGTATATATAGAGACTCAATACAGTATATAGAGACTCAATACAGTATATAGAGAGACTCCATACAGTATATATAGAGACTCCATACAGTATATAGAGACTCCATACAGTATATAGAGACTCCATACAGTATATATTGAGACTCCATACAGTATATATAGAGAGACTCCATACAGTATATATAGAGACTCCATACAGTATATATAGACTCCCTACAGTATATATAGACTCCCTACAGTATATAGAGAGACTCCCTACAGTATATAGAGAGACTCCATACAGTATATAGTGAGACTCCATACAGTATATATAGAGACTCTATACAGTATATAGAGACTCCATACATTATATATATAGACTCCATACAGTATATATAGAGAGAGACTCCATACAGTATATATATAGATACTCCATACAGTATATAGAGAGAGACTCCATACAGTATATAGAGAGACCCCATACAGTATATATAGAGACTCCATACAGTATATATATAGAGACTCCATACAGTATATAGAGAGACTCCATACAGTATATATAGAGAGACTCCATACAGTATATAGTGACACTCCATACAGTATATATAGAGACTCTATACAGTATATATAGAGACTCTATACAGTATATAAACAGACTCCATACAGTGTATAGAGAGACTCCATACAGTGTATATAGAGAGACTCCATACAGTATATAGAGAGACTCCATACAGTATATATAGAGAGACTCCATACAGTATATAGAGAGACTCCATACAGTGTATATAGACTCCCTACAGTATATAGAGAGACTCCATACAGTATATATAGAGAGACTCCATACAGTATATAGAGAGACTCCATACAGTATATATAGAGACTCCATACAGTATATATAGAGACTCCATACAGTATATATAGAGACTCCATACAGTATATAGAGAGACTCCATACAGTGTATATAGACTCCCTACAGTATATAGAGAGACTCCATACAGTATATAAACAGACTCCATACAGTGTATAGAGAGACCCCATACAGTGTATATAGAGAGACCCCATACAGTATATATAGAGAGACTCCCTACAGTATATAGAGAGACTCCCTACAGTATATAGAGACTCCCTACAGTATATAGAGACTCCATACAGTATATAGAGACTCCATACAGTATATATAGACTCCATACAGTATATGTAGACTCCATACAGTATATATAGACTCCATACAGTATATAGAGAGACTCAATACTGTATATATAGAGACTCCATACAGTATATAGAGAGACTCCATACAGTATATAGAGACTCCATACAGTATATAGAGACACCACACAGTATATATATATATATATATATATATATATATATATATATATATATATGAGAGAGAGACTCCATCCACACATACGGTATCATTATACTATAGTTGACTGTGGAGAGGGAGAGGACTGTGGAAAGCTGAAACTGCCCTATGGGGAAGCCGGTGACTATAGACAGCACAAGAAGCAGAGGATGGATGTGGAGGGAATGGAGGGGGTTGCTTGTCAGTGTCCTGCCAGCCAGACCCAGCCGTCACTGACCGACCGACGTGGTCCCCTTACCTGCGGTCACTCTTCGCCCTCCTCAGGCGTGATCTCAGTCTCTTTGTGGACCACTACTTTGGTCACTGACATGTCAGGGTGCTGCTTTTTGGCCTCCTTTATGGCCTGAGCCAAGGCCTACAGACAGACAGACAATATGCCAAACACCCCATGGAGGGAAACAGAGAGGAAGGTGGAATGGGCATGATCAGAATCACAAGGGCAAGGGTTGGACTAGTCACAGTGTGGTTGGGTATACCTCCTTCACAGTGTGATTGGGTATACCTCCTTCACAGTGTGATTGGGTATACCTCCTTCACAGTGTGATTGGGTATACCTCCTTCACAGTGTGATTGGGTATACCTCCTTCACAGTGTGATTGGGTATACCTCCTTCACAGTGTGATTGGGTATACCTCCTTCACAGTGTGATTGGGTATACCTCCTTCACAGTGTGATTGGGTATATCTCCTTCACAGTGTGATTGGGTATACCTCCGTCACTGTGTGTGTGAGAACACCTCCGTCACTGTGTGTGTGTGAGAACACCTCCGTCACTGTGTGTGTGTGAGAACACCTCCGTCACTGTGTGTGTGTGAGAACACCTCCGTCACTCTGTGTGTGTGAGAACACCTCCGTCACTCTGTGTGTGTGAGAACACCTCCGTCACTCTGTGTGTGTGAGAACACCTCCGTCACTCTGTGTGTGTGAGAACACCTCCGTCACTCTGTGTGTGTGAGAACACCTCCGTCACTCTGTGTGTGTGAGAACACCTCCGTCACTCTGTGTGTGTGAGAACACCTCCGTCACTCTGTGTGTGTGAGAACACCTCCGTCACTCTGTGTGTGTGAGAACACCTCCGTCACTGTGTGTGTGTGAGAACACCTCCGTCACTGTGTGTGTGTGAGAACACCTCCGTCACTGTGTGTGTGTGAGAACACCTCCGTCACTGTGTGTGTGTGAGAACACCTCCGTCACTGTGTGTGTGTGAGAACACCTCCGTCACTCTGTGTGTGTGTGAGAACACCCCCGTCACTGTGTGTGTGACAACACCCCCGTCACTGTGTGTGTGACAACACCTCCGTCACTGTGTGTGAGAACACCTCCGTCACTGTGTGTGAGAACACCTCCGTCACTGTGTGTGAGAACACCTCCGTCACTGTGTGTGAGAACACCTCCGTCACTGTGTGTGAGAACACCTCCGTCACTGTGTGTGAGAACACCTCCGTCACTGTGTGTGAGAACACCTCCGTCACTGTGTGTGAGAACACCTCCGTCACTGTGTGTGTGTGAGAACACCTCCGTCACTCTGTGTGTGTGAGAACACCTCCGTCACTCTGTGTGTGTGAGAACACCTCCGTCACTCTGTGTGTGTGAGAACACCTCCGTCACTCTGTGTGTGTGAGAACACCTCCGTCACTCTGTGTGTGTGAGAACACCTCCGTCACTCTGTGTGTGTGAGAACACCTCCGTCACTCTGTGTGTGTGAGAACACCTCCGTCACTCTGTGTGTGTGAGAACACCTCCGTCACTCTGTGTGTGTGAGAACACCTCCGTCACTCTGTGTGTGTGAGAACACCTCCGTCACTCTGTGTGTGTGAGAACACCTCCGTCACTCTGTGTGTGTGAGAACACCTCCGTCACTCTGTGTGTGTGAGAACACCTCCGTCACTCTGTGTGTGTGAGAACACCTCCGTCACTGTGTGTGTGAGAACACCTCCGTCACTGTGTGTGTGTGAGAACACCTCCGTCACTGTGTGTGTGAGGACACCCCCGTCACTGTGTGTGTGAGGACACCCCCGTCACTGTGTGTGTGAGAACACCCCCGTCACTGTGTGTGAGACCACCTCCGTCACTGTGTGTGAGAACACCTCCGTCACTGTGTGTGAGAACACCTCCATCACTGTGTGTGAGAACACCTCCATCACTGTGTGTGAGAACACCTCCATCACTGTGTGTGAGAACACCTCCATCACTGTGTGTGAGAACACCTCCATCACTGTGTGTGAGAACACCTCCGACACTGTGTGTGAGAACACCTCCGACACTGTGTGTGAGAACACCTCCGACACTGTGTGTGAGAACACCTCCGTCACTGTGTGTGAGAACACCTCCGACACTGTGTGTGAGAACACCTCCGACACTGTGTGTGAGAACACCTCCGACACTGTGTGTGAGAACACCTCCGACACTGTGTGTGAGAACACCTCCGACACTGTGTGTGAGAACACCTCCGACACTGTGTGTGAGAACACCTCCGTCACTGTGTGTGAGAACACCTCCGTCACTGTGTGTGAGAACACCTCCATCACTATGTGTGTGTGAGAACACCTCCATCACTATGTGTGTGTGAGAACACCTCCATCACTATGTGTGAGAACACCCCCATCACTGTGTGTGTGTGTGAGAACACCTCCGTCACTGTGTGTGTGTGAGAACACCTCCATCACTGTGTGTGTGAACACCTCCGTCACTATGTGTGAGAACACCCCCATCACTGTGTGTGTGTGTGAGAACACCTCCGTCACTGTGTGTGAGAACACCTCCGTCACTGTGTGTGAGAACACCTCCGTCACTGTGTGTGTGTGAGAACACCTCCGTCACTGTGTGTGTGTGAGAACACCTCCGTCACTGTGTGTGTGTGAGAACACCTCCGTCACTGTGTGTGAGAACACCCCCATCACTGTGTGTGTGTGAACACCTCCGTCACTGTGTGTGAGAACACCTCCGTCACTGTGTGTGTGTGAGAACACCTCCGTCACTGTGTGTGTGTGAGAACACCTCCATCACTGTGTGTGAGAACACCTCCGTTACTGTGTGTGTGTGAGAACACCTCCGTCACTGTCTGTGTGAGAACACCTCCGTCACTGTGTGTGAGAATACCTCCGTCACTATGTGGTTGTGAACACCTCCGTCACTGTGTGTGACAACACCTCCGTCACTGTGTGTGAGAATACCTCCGTCACTGTGTGTGAGAATACCTCCGTCACTATGTGGTTGTGAACACCTCCGTCACTGTGTGTGTGTAAACACCTCCGTCACCGTGTGTGTGTGAGAATACCTCCGTCACCGTGTGTGTGTGAGAATACCTCCGTCACTATGTGTGTGAGAACACCTCCATCACTGTGTGTGTGAGAACACCTCCGTCACTGTGTGTGTAAACACCTCCGTCACCGTGTGTGTGTGAGAATACCTCCGTCACCGTGTGTGTGTGAGAATACCTCCGTCACTATGTGTGTGAGAACACCTCCGTCACTGTGTGTGTGAGAACACCTCCGTCACTGTGTGTGTGAGAACACCTCAGTCACTGTGTGTGAGAATACCTCCGTCACTATGTGGTTGTGAACACCTCCGTCACTGTGTGTGTGTAAACACCTCCGTCACCGTGTGTGTGTGAGAATACCTCCGTCACCGTGTGTGTGTGAGAATACCTCCGTCACTATGTGTGTGAGAACACCTCCATCACTGTGTGTGTGAGAACACCTCCGTCACTGTGTGTGAGAATACCTCCGTCACTATGTGGTTGTGAACACCTCCGTCACTGTGTGTGAGAACACCTCCGTCACTGTGTGTGAGAATACCTCCGTCACTGTGTGTGAGAATACCTCCGTCACTATGTGGTTGTGAACACCTCCGTCACTATGTGGTTGTGAACACCTCCGTCACTATGTGAACAATGACTTTAAGACATCATCGAAAATACTTTATATTGTTACCTGGTCAGTTTATAACCAGATAAAGATGTCTTTTTCTGGTTACTAAAAAAACGATAACAAAACTTGTTACAACTAGTATACAGCCGGACCATGACATCATAAAAGACGGCATAATGATGTCTTTGCCACCAGTTTGTTCGTTGGGTAGGGGAACGAATACCTTGACATCAGCAATGTCTCCAGTTACCAATGACCTTGTTAAAATAGCTAAGCCTATTTAGTAGCTGTAAGGATACTTAGGATGGGTGCTAGAGGACACACAGTGTAAGAGGGAACGAACAGTATATCCTTTTACCTCGTCATGGTCAATGTCTGCATCACCCGAGATTACGATTCTCTTCTCGATCCTGGTTTCCGAGATGCCTCCTTTCACAGTCTGGAAAAAATGTCATTGAATTTGAGGTACATTTCAGACATGGAACAACTAAGCCAAAATGAACCCACAGCTGTCGTAATGGAAGCACCAAGCTTGAAACCAACTGAGCCAATGGAACCAACTAATTAATAGTGAAATTATATGCACCACTAACAAACCAGTGGAATCCATAACCCTGCCCTATTCACTCATACAGTATGCTACCCATGCCACTGGGTCGTTCCACGGAACGAGTCCCTTTTGGGTAGATGAACTTGGTGAAGTTTAATTTGAACATTCTGTCATAAAGATAACATGTTCAATTTAATAATTAAAAAAACAAAAAACCAACGGACTACATTAAGTGCCAAATATAGTAACAGGGTTGACAATTTCATTTGAAATCAGACGTAAATCCCCTTGTGATAGGGGGAATGGAAGCTTGTTGAATGCAAGCTTCACAACAAAACAGGAAATTGTAAAAAATAAAATAAAATGCCTGTCTATCTATTGGTAACAGGGTTGAATTGTAATGCTCAAACTGCTTTGTTTTCCAACACAAAACACCAGAAAATGGCCAAAAGGAGTAGAACCAGCTCACCTGCTTTTACATAAAGACTAGAACCAGCTCACCTGCTTTTACATAAAGACTAGAACCAGCTCACCTGCTTTTACATAAAGACTAGAACCAGCTCACCTGCTTTTACATAAAGACTGCTTTTACATAAAGACTAGAACCAGCTCACCTGCTTTTACAGCCAGCTCACCTGCTTTTACATAAAGACCAGCTAGAACCAGCTCACCTGCTTTTACATAAAGACTAGAACCAGCTCACCTGCTTTTACAGCTAAAGACTAGAACCAGCTCACCTGCTTTTACATAAAGACTAGAACCAGCTCACCTGCTTTTACATAAAGACTAGAACCAGCTCACCTGCTTTTACATAAAGACTAGAACCAGCTCACCTGCTTTTACATAAAGACTAGAACCAGCTCACCTGCTTTTACATAAAGACTAGAACCAGCTCACCTGCTTTTACATAAAGACTAGAACCAGCTCACCTGCTTTTACATAAAGACTAGAACCAGCTCACCTGCTTTTACATAAAGACTAGAACCAGCTCACCTGCTTTTACATAAAGACTAGAACCAGCTCACCTGCTTTTACATAAAGACTAGAACCAGCTCACCTGCTTTTACATAAAGACTAGAACCAGCTCACCTGCTTTTACATAAAGACTAGAACCAGCTCACCTGCTTTTACATAAAGACTAGAACCAGCTCACCTGCTTTTACAAAAGACTAAGACATAGAACCAGCTCACCTGCTTTTACATAAAGACTAGAACCAGCTCACCTGCTTTTACATAAAGACTAGAACCAGCTCACCTGCTTTTACATAAAAGACCAGCTCAGAACCAGCTCACCTGCTTTTACATAAAGACTAGAACCAGCTCACCTGCTTTTACATAAAGACTAGAACCAGCTTTTACACCTGCTTTTACATAAAGACTAGAACCAGCTCACCTGCTTTTACATAAAGACTAGAACCAGCTCACCTGCTTTTACATAAAGACTAGAACCAGCTCACCTGCTTTTACATAAAGACTAGAACCAGCTCACCTGCTTTTACATAAAGACTAGAACCAGCTCACCTGCTTTTACATAAAGACTAGAACCAGCTCACCTGCTTTTACATAAAGACTAGAACCAGCTCACCTGCTTTTTTTACATAAAGACGAGAACCAGCTCACCTGCTTTTACATAAAGACGAGAACCAGCTCACCTGCTTTTACATAAAGACGAGAACCAGCTCACCTGCTTTTACATAAAGACTAGAACCAGCTCAACTGCTTTTACAATAAGACTAGAACCAGCTCACCTGCTTTTACATAAAGACTAGAACCAGCTCACCTGCTTTTACATAAAGACTAGAACCAGCTCACCTGCTTTTACATAAAGACTAGAACCAGCTCACCTGCTTTTACATAAAGACTAGAACCAGCTCACCTGCTTTTACATAAAGACTAGAACCAGCTCACCTGCTTTTACAATAAGACTAGAACCAGCTCACCTGCTTTTACATAAAGATTAGAACCAGCTCACCTGCTTTTACATAAAGACTAGAACCAGCTCACCTGCTTTTACATAAAGACTAGAACCAGCTCACCTGCTTTTACATAAAGACTAGAACCAGCTCACCTGCTTTTACATAAAGACTAGAACCAGCTCACCTGCTTTTACATAAAGACTAGAACCAGCTCACCTGCTTTTACATAAAGACTAGAACCAGCTCACCTGCTTTTACATAAAGACTAGAACCAGCTCACCTGCTTTTACATAAAGACTAGAACCAGCTCACCTGCTTTTACATAAAGACTAGAACCAGCTCACCTGCTTTTACATAAAGACTAGAACCAGCTCACCTGCTTTTACATAAAGACTAGAACCAGCTCACCTGCTTTTACATAAAGACTAGAACCAGCTCACCTGCTTTTACATAAAGACTAGAACCAGCTCACCTGCTTTTACATAAAGACTAGAACCAGCTCACCTGCTTTTACATAAAGACTAGAACCAGCTCACCTGCTTTTACATAAAGACCTAGAACCAGCTCACCTGCTTTTACATAAAGACTAGAACCAGCTCACCTGCTTTTACATAAAGACTAGAACCAGCTCACCTGCTTTTACATAAAGACTAGAACCAGCTCACCTGCTTTTACATAAAGACTAGAACCAGCTCACCTGCTTTTACATACATAGAACTAGAACCAGCTCACCTGCTTTTAAAGACTAGAACCAGCTCACCTGCTTTTACATAAAGACAAGAACCAGCTCACCTGCTTTTACATAAAGACTAGAACCAGCTCACCTGCTTTTACATAAAGACTAGAACCAGCTCACCTGCTTTTACAATAAGACGAGATAAATAATCATCATTAGAAATTACTTTGTCAAAGACATAAAATAACCTGGGCTTTACAAGGACGGTGAAAACTTGGAAGACTTTAAGTGGGTTAAAATCTTCCTAAAAAGTCACAGAGGGTGTACTGATGGACATGTCAAAATGCTGTGGTTAAGTCACAGAGGGTGCACTGAGGGACATGTCAAAATGCTGTGGTTAAGTCACAGAGGGTGCACTGAGGGACATGTCAAAATGCTGTGGTTAAGTCACAGAGGGTGCACTGAGGGACATGTCATAATGCTGTGGTCAAGTCACAGAGGGTGCACTGAGGGACATGTCAAAATGCTGTGGTTAAGTCACAGAGGGTGCACTGAGGGACATGGCAAAATGCTGTGGTTAAGTCACAGAGGGTGCACTGAGGGACATGTCATAATGCTGTGGTCAAGTCACAGAGGGTGCACTGAGGGACATGTCAAAATGCTGTGGTTAAGTCACAGAGGGTGCACTGAGGGACATGTCAAAATGCTGTGGTTAAGTCACAGAGGGTGCACTGAGGGACATGTCAAAATGCTGTGGTTAAGTCACAGAGGGTGCACTGAGGGACATGTCAAAATGCTGTGGTTAAGTCACAGAGGGTGCACTGAGGGACATGTCATAATGCTGTGGTTAAGTCACAGAGGGTGCACTGAGGGACATGTCAAAATGCTGTGGTCAAGTCACAGAGGGTACACTGAGGGACATGTCACACTCGTTACAATTGGTGCACAATTTAAACTTAAAATATCAAAGGGACACAAAAGGGACTCATGGATAAAGCTGAGGTGAATGACAGTGGCACCCCTCTGAGTTGAGGTCAGGTAGTAAATACCTTGGTGATATGTGTGGTTGTGGTGGTGCTGGTGGTGTCTGAGGTGATGGTCTGGGCGCTCATCAACACCCCCGCCTCGGGATCAGCGTCAGCCTGGAACAACACAGACACAATTCATCGTCTCAATTGGATGGAAGATCAGGGTCGTATTCCTTAGGCACCAAATGTTGTAAAACGGACTGAAACACGGAGGAACTACTTGGAGGTTTTTTGTTGCAATTAGAGTTTTACAACATTTTCCATTGTGTGCCCTAATGAGCACTACCCAGGTCAAAAATATACACATTGGAGTATATGAGAATATCCAGAATAGAGCATGAGACATAAGTCGGACGAGAGGGCCTTTACCTCTAGTGACTGGTATGTGACAGTTTTCATTTCTGTGTGTATTACAGGGACCTGCTGGGTCACATCGACCACGTCTGCCCTGTTGAAGGTCAGGACCTCTGGAGCCTCCAGCACAAACAACTGAGATAGAGGGATAGAGAGAGAAATAAAGAGAGGGATAGAGAGAGAGGGAGGGATAGAGAGAGAAATAAAGAGAGGGATAGAGAGAGAGGGAGGGATAGAGAGAGACATAAAGAGAGGGATAGAGAGAGAAATAAAGAGAGGGATGGAGAGAGAAATAAAGAGAGGGATAGAGAGAGAAATAAAGAGAGGGATGGAGAGAGAAATAAAGAGAGGGATGGAGAGAGAGGGAGGGATAGAGAGAGAAATAAAGAGAGGGATGGAGAGAGAGGGAGGGATAGAGAGAGAAATAAAGAGAGGGATAGAGAGAGAAATAAAGAGAGGGATAGAGAGAGGGAGGGATAGAGAGAGAAATAAAGAGAGGGATAGAGAGAGAGGGAGGGATAGAGAGAGAAATAAAGAGAGGGATAGAGAGAAATAAAGAGAGGGATGGAGAGAGAAATAAAGAGAGGGATAGAGAGAGAAATAAAGAGAGGGATGGAGAGAGAAATAAAGAGAGGGATGGAGAGAGAGGGAGGGATAGAGAGAGAAATAAAGAGAGGGATGGAGAGAGAGGGAGGGATAGAGAGAGAAATAAAGAGAGGGATGGAGAGAGAGGGAGGGATAGAGAGAGAAATAAAGAGAGGGATGGAGAGAGAGCGAGAGAGAGGGATAGAGAGAGAAATAAAGAGAGGGATGGAGAGAGAGCGAGAGAGAGGGATAGAGAGAGAAATAAAGAGAGGGATGGAGAGAGAGGGAGAGAGAGGGATAGAGAGAGAAATAAAGAGAGAGATAGAGAGAGAAATAAAGAGAGGGATGGAGAGAGAGGGAGAGAGAGGGATAGAGAGAGAAATAAAGAGAGAGATAGAGAGAGAAATAAAGAGAGGGATGGAGAGAGAGGGAGAGAGAGGGATAGAGAGAGAAATAAAGAGAGGGATAGAGAGAGAAATAAAGAGAGGGATGGAGAGAGAGGGAGGGATAGAGAGAGAAATAAAGAGAGGGATGGAGAGAGAGGGAGGGATAGAGAGAGAAATAAAGAGAGGGATGGAGAGAGAGGGAGGGATAGAGAGATAAATAAAGAGAGGGATGGAGAGAGAGGGAGGGATAGAGAGAGAAATAAAGAGAGGGATGGAGAGAGAGGGAGGGATAGAGAGAGAAATAAAGAGAGGGATGGAGAGAGAGGGAGAGAGAGGGATAGAGAGAGAAATAAAGAGAGAGATAGAGAGAGGGGGAGAGAGAGGGATAGAGAGAGAAATAAAGAGAGAGATAGAGAGAGAAATAAAGAGAGGGATGGAGAGAGAGGGAGAGAGAGGGATAGAGAGAGAAATAAAGAGAGGGATAGAGAGAGAAATAAAGAGAGGGATGGAGAGAGAGGGAGGGATAGAGAGAGAAATAAAGAGAGGGATGGAGAGAGAGGGAGGGATAGAGAGAGAAATAAAGAGAGGGATGGAGAGAGAGGGAGGGATAGAGAGAGAAATAAAGAGAGGGATGGAGAGAGAGGGAGGGATAGAGAGAGAAATAAAGAGAGGGATGGAGAGAGAGGGAGGGATAGAGAGAGAAATAAAGAGAGGGATGGAGAGAGAGGGAGGGATAGAGAGAGAAATAAAGAGAGGGATGGAGAGAGAGGGAGGGATAGAGAGAGAAATAAAGAGAGGGATGGAGAGAGAGGGAGGGATAGAGAGAGAAATAAAGAGAGGGATGGAGAGAGAGGGAGGGATAGAGAGAGAAATAAAGAGAGGGATGGAGAGAGAGGGAGGGATAGAGAGAGAAATAAAGAGAGGGATGGAGAGAGAGGGAGGGATAGAGAGAGAAATAAAGAGAGGGATGGAGAGAGAGGGAGGGATAGAGAGAGAAATAAAGAGAGGGATGGAGAGAGAGGGAGGGATAGAGAGAGAAATAAAGAGAGGGATGGAGAGAGAGGGAGAGAGAGAGAGATAGAAACAGAAATAAAGAGAGGGATGGAGAGAGAGGGAGAGAGAGATAGAAACAGAAATAAAGAGAGGGATGGAGAGAGAGGGAGAGAGAGAGAAACAGAAATAAAGAGAGGGATGGAGAGAGAGGGAGGGATAGAGAGAGAAATAAAGAGAGGGATGGAGAGAGAGGGAGGGATAGAGAGAGAAATAAAGAGAGGGATGGAGAGAGAGGGAGGGATAGAGAGAGAAATAAAGAGAGGGATGGAGAGAGAGGGAGAGAGAGAGATAGAAACAGAAATAAAGAGAGGGATGGAGAGAGAGGGAGAGAGAGATAGAAACAGAAATAAAGAGAGGGATGGAGAGAGAGGGAGAGAGAGAGAAACAGAAATAAAGAGAGGGATGGAGAGAGAGGGAGAGAGATAGAAACAGAAATAAAGAGAGGGATGGAGAGAGAGGGAGAGAGAGATAGAAACAGAAATAAAGAGAGGGATGGAGAGAGAGGGAGAGAGATAGAAACAGAAATGAAGAGAGGGATGGAGAGAGAGGGAGAGAGATAGAAACAGAAAGAAAGAGAGGGATGGAGAAAGAGGGAGAGAGAGAGATAGAAACAGAAATAAAGAGAGGGATGGAGAGAGAGGGAGAGAGAGATAGAAACAGAAATAAAGAGAGGGATGGAGAGAGAGGGAGAGAGAGATAGAAACAGAAATAAAGAGAGGGATGGAGAGAGAGGGAGAGAGAGATAGAAACAGAAATAAAGAGAGGGATGGAGAGAGAGGGAGAGAGAGAGATAGAAACAGAAATAAAGAGAGGGATGGAGAGAGAGGGAGAGAGAGAGATAGAAACAGAAATAAAGAGAGGGATGAGAGAGAGGGAGAGAGAGAGAGAGAGATAGAAACATAAATAAAGAGAGGGATGGAGAGAGAGAGAGAGAGAGAGATAGAAACAGAAATAAAGAGAGGGATGGAGAGAGAGGGAGAGAGATAGAAACAGAAATAAAGAGAGGGATGGAGAGAGAGGGAGAGAGAGAGAGAAAGAGAGAGATAGAAACAGAAATAAAGAGCGATAGAGAGGGATTGAAAGAAATAAAGACATGGATGGAGAAAGAGGGATAGAGAGAGGGAGAGCAAGAGAGAGAGAGCGAGAGAGAGAGAAAAGGATAGAGAGTGAGAGGGAGAAATGAAAAGGGTGCAGAAAATGAGATTTCACCCTTATATTTATTTATGCACACACACAGGCAATCACGTTTGCATGCTTGCACACAATTCCATTGTCACTGTCTGTCTACAGGACACACAAGCAATTCATGAATGAATTGAAAGGTCATAGAAATAGGAAAGGGAAAGTACTGAAGGACTGGCTGTTCATGAGGACCATCCTCTCTCTGATAGAATATTTATAAATTTATCAAAATGAATTTAATCAAAATGATAACATAAAATCCCAAAAGCAAATAGCAGAGATGTTGTTATAAAATAAATAGTCCTTTTTTATTTATTTATGATGAAAGAGGCTACGACACTTAGTGCATCATCACAGTTCACCACAGAGTAAGTCTTATGTGAGATTGTGGAAGCATTTTAATTCATTTAGAAGGAAGCCAAATGGGTCTACCTGGCAGGATTGTATTTATAAACTCAAACGGTTCACATAATTGAAAACGTCTGTGGACCGATAGACAATAACCCTGCAACAGACCGCAGATCTATTCAATCTGTGCTTCTCATAGACGTGTGTCCATAAAACATTCTAATTAATATAATATTAATAATAATAATATATAATAATATATGCCATTTAGCAGACGCTTTTATCCAAAGCGACTTACAGTCATGTGTGCATACATTCTACGTATGGGTGGTCCCGGGGATCGAACCCACTACCCTGGCGTTACAAGCGCCATGCTCTACCAACTGAGCTACACAGGACCACTTCATTGCTGCTCATGATTGCCACAAAGGTAAACTACACTGAGTAAAATATTAAAAACAGCTGCTCTTTCCATGACATAGACTGACCAGGTGAATCCAGGTGAAAGCGATGATCCCTTATTGATGTCACTTATTAAATCCACTTCGATCAGTGTAGATGAAGGAGAGGAGACGGGTTAAAGCCTTCTAGCAACTGAATATTAGGAAGGTGTTCTTAATGTTTTAAGATACTCAGTGTATCTGAACATTGAGGAAATAAAGCAACAACAAGTCAGGAAGAAATAAACCGTTTCCACTATGATACTGTGTGTATATGTGCAGCTTGAAAATATTATAGTGTTTATAGTGGCGCTGTGTGAAAGAAACACAGGCCTGCATACACACAATCACACACGTAAGAAGTCCCTCTATGCAAAGTCACTCTATGCAATCTTCAACCGTTTTCAATACCTCCCTGGCTGACAGATACAGTAGCGTACAGTATGTACAGCCTGCCTGGCCATGGTAATGCTTTCCAATAGAAAACCCAGTGGGAAGAAACAGGGACAGGAAACAGTCTCCCACCTGCACATCACTGAACACACAGCAGCACAGGCTGGCTGACTGCTACTATTGGCAAAGAGGAGGGTCAGGACTGGGGTAGTTGGGTAGCTGATTCTGTGGTAATACGGCCAAGATTGGGATAAATTGCATGCTTCCTGCTTATTGGCACCACTAGCTAATGGGAGGCCAAGATTGGGATCATTTGGGGAGAATCTTTCCAGTGATATTACAGGGGAATGGGAAGGAAAGACTGCAACAGATTGAGCACTTTCTAAATAGCATGGGCAACAAGGAATATGAGACGGGGGTAGCTTTTCCAGTGCTATTGTAGGCAAGTAGGAAGGACAGTTAAGGATAGTTTAGGGGGGTACTCATGGAGAGGTACTACAGGTCAATGGGGCAACTAGGGAACATTTTGGGGCTCTTTGGGGTGTTACCTCCGAGTGAGCCCTTGCAGCAGCTACCTCCCCACTGAGACTCTGCCAGGACGCTCCAATAGGAGAGGTGTGCACGGGGGAGGGGGGCACGAAGCACCCTCTCCAGTCTTGGCTGTTCTCCTTCTCCGCTTCCTCCTCTGAGACTGACCCTGCTGACTCCTCTCCCTCTGACTGACTGTCCAGCCCAAGGCCTAGGCTTCCACCCAAGCCTGGGGCTGGAGTTTTCTCCTCGGCCTCCGCCTGCTTCACCGCCGCCCCTATAGCCTTGTCCACGGTGGCCTTGGCTGCGGCAGTCAGGGCCGGCCCCGCCGAGGCGACGCTAGTGGCGTCACTAGTGTCGCTTGGTGTGTCTGAGTCGTCAGAGTGGTCATCATGCATGCTCAGCCCTGTAAACCCCAACACGGACTGAGGCCTATCGTCCTCTATCCCTTCCAGTGAGTCTGTCTCTACCTGCTCAGTCTGATGCTCTGCCTGGTTCTCCATGTTGTCAGGCTGGTGGTCAGACTGTTCTGGCTGTGCCAACTTCAACTCAGGCTGGTCCTGGTCCTTTTCTTGTTGGGAAGATACCACCTCTGTCTGCAGCACGATCCGCTCCACCTTCTCTGTTGTCTAACAAAGGAAACAAACAAGACATAACCAACAGTCTTCTTGAACCTTCAATATGGATTGAATCTACAGTAGTATGGAAGCAGATTAAAAAATAGCATGAATCTGTAGGGTGTCCATCAAAAACACATCTTTTGACCAATGAGTAAACTAATGTTAATTGTGCAGCTAGTCTTCTAAGAAAAACCAATGGTCCAAACCTCATGTCTCTATCATAATCCATTCAAAAGTCATTGGAGATTTTACCGTTGTCAGATGGCTAAGATTAGGGAGGCCAGAGGGAAGAAAGGGGTCAAAAATCAGGAAAACTGCATTGTGTCAGCTAGGCTGGAAGCCGTGCAAGAATTAAAGCTATTGGCTACCTGACAGGCTCACTTTCTCCCTGAACTGGTCATCTTTCTTCTCGAATCCGCAGGACATAAAACAATATAGAGGTAAGATAGATATTGATTTTGAGACATGACATGTAGTATTTTCATATTTTAGTGTACACTTTATTTTAATTTGAAATTCCTGTTATTATTAGAAGATTTCTCACAAAAAAACAAGCATATCTCTATAAATTTCAACGGAGCACTGAGTGCTAACCAAGCTTTTCATTTTCAAAGCCTTTTACATGTAACTCAGCTTGTGTCATGCTAATTTATCTTTTTTTGCGACCCTCTGAAACAACTTTGAAGACAACCACAAGATATAAAATCCGCAACAGTTGTTATAAGAAACCTGCACCTCCATGTCAACTGTTGTTATAAGAAACCTGCACCTCCATGTCAACAGTTGTTATAAGAAACCTGCACCTCTATGTCAACTGTTGTTATAAGAAACCTGCACCTCTATGTCAACTGTTGTTATAAGAAACCTGCACCTCTATGTCAACAGTTGTTATAAGAAACCTGCACCTCCATGTCAACAGTTGTTATAAGAAACCTGCACCTCCATGTCAACTGTTGTTATAAGAAACCTGCACCTCTATGTCAACAGTTGTTATAAGAAACCTGCACCTCTATGTCAACTGTTGTTATAAGAAACCTGCACCTCTATGTCAACTGTTGTTATAAGAAACATGCACCTCCATGTCAACTGTTGTTATAAGAAACATGCACCTCCATGTCAACAGTTATAAGAAACCTGCACCTCTATGTCAACTGTTGTTATAAGAAACCTGCACCTCTATGTCAACTGTTGTTATAAGAAACCTGCACCTCTATGTCAACAGTTGTTATAATAAACCTGCACCTCTATGTCAACTGTTGTTATAAGAAACCTGCACCTCTATGTCAACTGTTGTTATAAGAAACCTGCACCTCTATGTCAACAGTTGTTATAAGAAACCTGCACCTCCATGTCAACAGTTGTTATAAGAAACCTGCACCTCCATGTCAACTGTTGTTATAAGAAACCTGCACCTCTATGTCAACTGTTGTTATAAGAAACCTGCACCTCCATGTCAACAGTTATAATAAACCTGCACCTCTATGTCAACTGTTGTTATAAGAAACCTGCACCTCTATGTCAACTGTTGTTATAAGAAACCTGCACCTCTATGTCAACAGTTGTTATAAGAAACCTGCACCTCCATGTCAACAGTTGTTATAAGAAACCTGCACCTCCATGTCAACTGTTGTTATAAGAAACCTGCACCTCCATGTCAACAGTTGTTATAAGAAACCTGCACCTCTATGTCAACTGTTGTTATAAGAAACCTGCACCTCTATGTCAACAGTTGTTATAAGAAACCTGCACCTCCATGTCAACAGTTGTTATAAGAAACCTGCACCTCCATGTCAACTGTTGTTATAAGAAACCTGCACCTCTATGTCAACTGTTGTTATAAGAAACATGCACCTCCATGTCAACAGTTGTTATAAGAAACCTGCACCTCCATGTCAACTGTTGTTATAAGAAACCTGCACCTCCATGTCAACAGTTGTTATAAGAAACCTGCACCTCTATGTCAACTGTTGTTATAAGAAACCTGCACCTCTATGTCAACAGTTGTTATAAGAAACCTGCACCTCCATGTCAACAGTTGTTATAAGAAACCTGCACCTCCATGTCAACTGTTGTTATAAGAAACCTGCACCTCCATGTCAACTGTTGTTATAAGAAACATGCACCTCCATGTCAACAGTTATAAGAAACCTGCACCTCTATGTCAACTGTTGTTATAAGAAACCTGCACCTCTATGTCAACTGTTGTTATAAGAAACCTGCACCTCTATGTCAACAATTGTTATAATAAACCTGCACCTCTATGTCAACTGTTGTTATAAGAAACCTGCACCTCTATGTCAACTGTTGTTATAAGAAACCTGCACCTCTATGTCAACAGTTGTTATAAGAAACCTGCACCTCCATGTCAACAGTTGTTATAAGAAACCTGCACCTCCATGTCAACTGTTGTTATAAGAAACCTGCACCTCTATGTCAACTGTTGTTATAAGAAACCTGCACCTCCATGTCAACAGTTATAATAAACCTGCACCTCTATGTCAACTGTTGTTATAAGAAACCTGCACCTCTATGTCAATTGTTGTTATAAGAAACCTGCACCTCTATGTCAACAGTTGTTATAAGAAACCTGCACCTCCATGTCAACAGTTGTTATAAGAAACCTGCACCTCCATGTCAACAGTTATAATAAACCTGCACCTCTATGTCAACTGTTGTTATAAGAAACCTGCACCTCTATGTCAACTGTTGTTATAAGAAACCTGCACCTCTATGTCAACAGTTGTTATAAGAAACCTGCACCTCCATGTCAACAGTTGTTATAAGAAACCTGCACCTCCATGTCAACTGTTGTTATAAGAAACCTGCACCTCCATGTCAACAGTTGTTATAAGAAACCTGCACCTCTATGTCAACTGTTGTTATAAGAAACCTGCACCTCTATGTCAACAGTTGTTATAAGAAACCTGCACCTCCATGTCAACAGTTGTTATAAGAAACCTGCACCTCCATGTCAACTGTTGTTATAAGAAACCTGCACCTCTATGTCAACAGTTGTTATAAGAAACCTGCACCTCTATGTCAACTGTTGTTATAAGAAACCTGCACCTCTATGTCAACTGTTGTTATAAGAAACATGCACCTCCATGTCAACTGTTGTTATAAGAAACATGCACCTCCATGTCAACAGTTATAAGAAACCTGCACCTCTATGTCAACTGTTGTTATAAGAAACCTGCACCTCTATGTCAACTGTTGTTATAAGAAACCTGCACCTCTATGTCAACAATTGTTATAATAAACCTGCACCTCTATGTCAACTGTTGTTATAAGAAACCTGCACCTCTATGTCAACTGTTGTTATAAGAAACCTGCACCTCTATGTCAACAGTTGTTATAAGAAACCTGCACCTCCATGTCAACAGTTGTTATAAGAAACCTGCACCTCCATGTCAACTGTTGTTATAAGAAACCTGCACCTCTATGTCAACTGTTGTTATAAGAAACCTGCACCTCCATGTCAACAGTTATAATAAACCTGCACCTCTATGTCAACTGTTGTTATAAGAAACCTGCACCTCTATGTCAACTGTTGTTATAAGAAACCTGCACCTCTATGTCAACAGTTGTTATAAGAAACCTGCACCTCCATGTCAACAGTTGTTATAAGAAACCTGCACCTCCATGTCAACTGTTGTTATAAGAAACCTGCACCTCTATGTCAACTGTTGTTATAAGAAACCTGCACCTCCATGTCAACAGTTGTTATAAGAAACCTGCACCTCTATGTCAACAGTTATAAGAAACCTGCACCTCTATATCAACACTTATAAGAAACCTGCACCTCTATGTCAACTGTTGTTATAAGAAACCTGCACCTCCATGTCAACAGTTGTTATAAGAAACCTGCACCTCTATGTCAACTGTTGTTATAAGAAATCTGAACCTCCATGTCAACAGTTGTTATAAGAAACCTGCACCTCTATGTCAACTGTTGTTATAAGAAACCTGCACCTCCATGTCAACAGTTCTAAGAAACCTGCACCTCCATGTCAACAGATCTTGGTGCTTATTACTGGATGTTAGAGGAAAAGTCCACACTGAACGATTTAGAACATGAATAATTATATTTGTCTTTTGGTAAATTTTTTTATTTTAGATCATAAGGAAGTGAAATTTCATCACCAAAGCAAGTTTTCAGACACTCTGCGTGGATGACCTAGAATCTGCTTCCAGGGTTACTTAATATGTTAGTACCGATGTGATCTTTCTGAATGCATGTTTAAATCATTTAACATGCTGTGCATTGGATGATTGCTTTGTTCCCCACTTTCGGGTATCAAAATGACCTAAAGGTGGAGAAGAGTCGCAAAATCAAATATGCCGGGTGGGTAACACTCTCACATTCCTCCTCAATAAGGCCCCAGGACCATGTGGTGCCTCTGTCTAGACAAAACATTCCTCCTCAATAAGGCCCCAGGACCATGTGGTGCCTCTGTCTCGACAAACCATTCCTCCTCAATAAGGCCCCAGGACCATGTAGTGCCTCTGTCTAGACAAACCATTTCTCCTCAATAAGGCCCCAGGACCATGTAGTGCCTCTGTCTAGACAAAACATTCCTCCTCAATAAGGCCCCAGGACCATGTAGTGCCTCTGTCTAGACAAAACATTCCTCCTCAATAAGGCCCCAGGACCATGTAGTGCCTCTGTCTAGACAAACCATTCCTCCTCAATAAGGCCCCAGGACCATGTAGTGCCTCTGTCTAGACAAACCATTCCTCCTCAATAAGGCCCCAGGACCATGTGGTGCCTCTGTCTAGACAAAACATTCCTCCTCATAAACCTGTCCACTGTTTTAATGGCCGGCAGGAAGGAAGGACGGGGGACAGAAAAGCCTGACAGACAACACAGTGGCTACAGTGACAACATTTCCTCAACAACAAACACAACAGTGACAAACAGTACAGATACTGAACAGGTCTTTTGCAAAAGAGATGTGATCTCAATGATAACCTGTATAACCTGATAACCTGGTTAAAAAATCCTTTTAACAACTCAGATATGCATGCACTACAACTGCTTCCATCACGTTTGTTGAGTTGCATATTATCTATATGTTATAAGAGGCCACCTTAAACACGGTCTGACTAAAGGCAGGCGAAGCAGTCCAGACCCGCGTGCTGGTCTGATCTCTGGCCGACTGTAAGAGAGCGGTGAGCTCCGGGGACATCTCCTCAAAGGTCGGCTTTGGCTGAGCAGACAGAGACATGGGGAGAGTCAACACAACAGGAGTAGAAGAGAGACACACACACACAGTTAGATACTGTACGTACATAGGAGGAGAGACAAAGAGACAGGTCTTTCACACAATGCCCAGACACAAGCTCGGGGGACGGGGGGTTGGATGGGATTATTCATAAGAGCATTGAGGTGATGATTGATAGCGAAGAAAGGTAAATTTAGAGGATTGGGTTTGAGAAAATTGGGTTTGTCAAATTTTATTCTAAAGTATTCAAAAAGAATTATGTCAATCACAACCTAGATTGATTTCCTTATATAAGACAATGCAAGAATTACAAAGGTTTCATCAAATTGGTTTCCAACTATTTTAATCCAGTTTGTATGCTATACTATGCAACTCGGAGCAATGCATTTCTTTTACAGAGCACATGGGTAGAAACACCATCCTGTGACATGTCAATTACTGAACTCGAGTTGTTTTTCTCTTGAGAATGTCAGTCATAAAAGCAATAGGTGAGACAGACAAGAGTGTCTTGTGTGTCGGAGGGTCTCCTCTTATGAATAGGGCCAATATCATCATGTCAGATCAAGCTGCAGAGAGGTCAGAGAGCACAAACCCAGGGAAGTCAAAGTAAAAGTGGCAGTGCTGAAGCAATCAGTGTCATACCAACCACAGTATACCGTACCATAAGCCATAGTGGAAAGCATTCATTTGGTGTGGCTAGCAGCATGGAGACCAGCTTAAAACAAAACACGATTTTCATTTACAAATCGAAATGAAAGAGGTAAACAAATGCCAGTACCCATGGAGCAGCAAGTTTGATTAAGGCATGCAGATAACAAATGCCAGTACCCATGGAGCAGCAAGTTTGATTAAGGCATGCAGATAACAAATGCCAGTACCCATGGAGCAGCAAGTTTGATTAAGGCATGCAGATAACAAATGCCAGTACCCATGGAGCAGCAGGTTTGATTAAGGCATGCAGATAACAAATGCCAGTACCCATGGAGCAGCAGGTTTGATTAAGGCAGATAACAAATGCCAGTACCCATGGAGCAGCAGGTTTGATTAAGGCATGCAGATAACAAATGCCAGTACCCATGGAGCAGCAGGTTTGATTAAGGCAGATAACAAATGCCAGTACCCATGGAGCAGCAGGTTTGATTAAGGCAGATAACAAATGCCAGTACCCATGGAGCAGCAGGTTTGATTAAGGCAGATAACAAATGCCAGTACCCATGGAGCAGCAGGTTTGATTAAGGCATGCAGATAACAAATGCCAGTACCCATGGAGCAGCAGGTTTGATTAAGGCAGATAACAAATGCCAGTACCCATGGAGCAGCAGGTTTGATTAAGGCAGATAACAAATGCCAGTACCCATGGAGCAGCAGGTTTGATTAAGGCAGATAACAAATGCCAGTACCCATGGAGCAGCAGGTTTGATTAAGGCATGCAGATAACAAATGCCAGTACCCATGGAGCAGCAGGTTTGATTAAGGCAGATAACAAATGCCAGTACCCATGGAGCAGCAGGTTTGATTAAGGCAGATAACAAATGCCAGTACCCATGGAGCAGCAAGTTTGATTAAGGCAGATAACAAATGCCAGTACCCATGGAGCAGCAGGTTTGATTAAGGCAGATAACAAATGCCAGTACCCATGGAGCAGCAGGTTTGATTAAGGCAGATAACAAATGCCAGTACCCATGGAGCAGCAGGTTTGATTAAGGCATGCAGATAACAAATGCCAGTACCCATGGAGCAGCAGGTTTGATTAAGGCATGCAGATAACAAATGCCAGTACCCATGGAGCAGCAGGTTTGATTAAGGCATGCAGATAACAAATGCCAGTACCCATGGAGCAGCAGGTTTGATTAAGGCATGCAGATAACAAATGCCAGTACCCATGGAGCAGCAGGTTTGATTAAGGCATGCAGATAACAAATGCCAGTACCCATGGAGCAGCAGGTTTGATTAAGGCATGCAGATAACAAATGCCAGTACCCATGGAGCAGCAGGTTTGATTAAGGCATGCAGATAACAAATGCCAGTACCCATGGAGCAGCAAGTTTGATTAAGGCATGCAGATAACAAATGCCAGTACCCATGGAGCAGCAGGTTTGATTAAGGCATGCAGATAACAAATGCCAGTACCCATGGAGCAGCAGGTTTGATTAAGGCATGCAGATAACAAATGCCAGTACCCATGGAGCAGCAGGTTTGATTAAGGCATGCAGATAACAAATGCCAGTACCCATGGAGCAGCAGGTTTGATTAAGGCATGCAGATAACAAATGCCAGTACCCATGGAGCAGCAGGTTTGATTAAGGCAGATAACAAATGCCAGTACCCATGGAGCAGCAGGTTTGATTAAGGCAGATAACAAATGCCAGTACCCATGGAGCAGCAGGTTTGATTAAGGCATGCAGATAACAAATGCCAGTACCCATGGAGCAGCAGGTTTGATTAAGGCATGCAGATAACAAATGCCAGTACCCATGGAACAGCAGGTTTGATTAAGGCATGCAGATAACAAATGCCAGTACCCATGGAGCAGCAGGTTTGATTAAGGCATGCAGATAACAAATGCCAGTACCCATGGAGCAGCAGGTTTGATTAAGGCATGCAGATAACAAATGCCAGTACCCATGGAGCAGCAGGTTTGATTAAGGCATGCAGATAACAAATGCCAGTACCCATGGAGCAGCAGGTTTGATTAAGGCATGCAGATAACAAATGCCAGTACCCATGGAACAGCAGGTTTGATTAAGGCATGCAGATAACAAATGCCAGTACCCATGGAGCAGCAGGTTTGATTAAGGCAGATAACAAATGACACCAAATACAGTGGTAAAGGGATCAACTAAACAGAGCAAACGATAGAAAGGAAAAACAGACTCCCATGAACATTCATGAACATTCAGTCGAGTGCAAAACAGCGCCGGGTCCAGCCTTGTTGCAGTGGATAAGACGACCAAACAGGCTGGGGCGGAGGTGGCTTGAGGATAAAGTGGGGGTTTGGGGGGGGGAGTAACTTGAGGGTAAAGTGGGAGGTTAGGGAGAGGGGGAAGAGGAAGTAATTTGAGGATAAAGTGGAGGGTTAGGGAGAGGGGGAAGGGGTTTCAGGTATTTGGGGGGGGTTCATATCATCCTACCACTTTGGAGGGCGATGGGGTTCTGGAAAGATAGGACACAGGGCTGGGGCTCAGACGCAGATCGACCATTTGAGGCTTGGGCATCTTCATTGGGGACTTGGCCATTGGGGACTTGGCCATTGGGGACCGTGGAGAGAGGGGTGTGTGAGGCGCAACAGGGGTGGTGCTCCTGTCTCCCAGAAGAAAAGTCTCCCGTAGCTGCTTCCTGCTGTCAGCTCTCGCAGCATCAGTGATGTCCTGGCTGGATCGGATGGACACTACGGTCCGCATGGCGCCCAGGCCACCGTCGCTGGGCTCGGATGGAGAGGGGGTCCTGGCCTCCTGGATGGTGATCATGGAGGGTCCCATTCCCTCGGATGGAGAGGGGGTCCTTGCCTCCTGGATGGTGATCATGGAGGGTCCCATTCCCTCAGATGGAGAGGGGGTCCTTGCCTCCTGGATGGTGATCATTGGGGGTCCGATTCCCTCTATGGGCGGGAGACTCAAGTGGACCGACACTGGCATCTCATACTCAGTCGACACCGGGATGATTTTCACAGTGGTGGTGGATTGGTCTGCTGCCCTCTTCAGCTCCCTGGCGAACACCGCAGGAACGGCTACCGCCGCCTCCCCGCCATCTTTGGCCTGCGTCGTCATGGTGACGATCTTGCCTGACATGGTGTCGTAGGATTTGCCCAGGGTGTAGGTCTTCTCCTCCATCTCCTCGGCCTTGGACGTTAGATCACTGCTGAAGCTCTCGTATGGTTTGCCAAACTCCTTGATGACAACGACACCTCTGGCGCCACCGAGCGCTCCTTCAGCCACAGTGTTATCGACGGCCATAACTTTATAGTTGACAATGTTTCTCTTTTCGGCTACCTTAGGAGGGACTTTGCTTACTATTACCCACCCGTCAGAGTCCTACATACAAGATACATACAAAGACTGGGGTTAGCCAGTTCAATGGGGGAATAGGACTTCCAATGGCAGTCCCAGGAAGAGCAATAAGGAAGCCATTTTAGACTTGAAGGAACATAGATCATAAACAGCATGAACATAGACAGCAACATATACAATATATATGCAAAAGTATGTGGACGCCCTTTCAAATGAGTGGATTCGACTATTTCAGCCACACCCGTTGCTGACAGGTATATTCAATCGAGCACACAGCCATTCAATCTACATAGACAAACATTGGCAGTAGAATAGCCTTACTAAAGAGCTCAGTGGCTTTCAACGTGGCACCATCATAGGATGCTACCTTTCCAACAAGTCAGTTCATCTCATTTCTGCCCTGCTACAGCTGTCCCTGTCAACTGTAAGTCCTGTTATTGTGAAGTGGAAACGTCTAGAAGCAACAACGGCTCTGCCGCGAAGTGGTGATGAATCACGCTTCACCATCTGGCAGTCCAACGGACGAATATGGGTTTGGCGGATGCCAGGAGAATGCTACCTGCCCCAATGCATCGTTTGGTGGAGGAGTTTGATGGAGGAGGAATAATGGTCTGTGGCTGTTTTTCATGGTTCGGGCCCCTTAGATACAGAGAGTGGAAATCTTAACACTACATCATACAATGACATTTTAGACGATTCTGTGCTTCCAAACCTGTGGCAACTGTTTGGGGAAGGCCCTTTCCTGTTTCAGCATGACAATGCCCCCCATGCACAAAGGGATTTCCATACAGAAATGGTTTGTCGAAATCGATGTGGATGCACTTGACTGGCATTCACAGAGCCCTGACCTCAACCCCATCGAACACCTTAGGGATTAATTGGAACGCCGACTGCGAGCCAGGCCTAATCGCCCAACATCAGTGCCCAACCTCACTAATACTCTTGTGTCTGAATGGAAGCAAGTCCCTGCAGCAATGTTGCAACATATAGTGAAAACCCTTCCCAGAAGAGTGGAGGCTGTTATAGCTGCAAAGAGGGCACCAACTCCATATTAATGCCCATGATTTGGGAATGAGATGTTCGACGAGCAGGTGTCCACATACTTTTGGTCATGTATTGTATCCCAGTTGTTAGTTAATAGTGTATTGTTAAAAACGGTCTCTCCGTATAGCTCATTCAAGGGTTTTTCTTTATTTGTACTATTTTCTACATTGTAGAATAATAATGAAGACATCCAAACTATGAAATAACACGTATGGATCATGTAGTAACCAAAAAACGTGTTAAACAAAAAGATTCTTCAAAATAGCCACCCTTTGCCTTGATGACAGCTTTGCACACTCTTGGCATGCTCTCAAACATTCTCTCAACCAGCTTCATGAGGTAGTCACCTGGATTTTTTTTTACAACAGTCTTGAAGGAGTTTCCACATATGCTGAGCACTTGTTGGCTGCTTTTTCTTTACTCTGCGGTCCAACTCATCCCAAACCATCTCAATTGCGTTGAGGTCAGTTGATTGTGGAGGCCAGGTAATCCTATGCAGCACTCTATCACTCTCCTTCTTGGTTAAATAGCCCTTACTATCCCTGGAGGTGTGTTGGGTCATTGTCCTGTTGAAAAACAAATGATAGTCCCACTAAGCGCAAACCAGATAGGATGGCGTATCGTTGCAGAATGCTGTGGCAGCCATGCTGGTTAAGTGTGCCTTGAATTCTAAATAAATCACTGACAGAGTCACCAGCAAAGCAACCCCACACCATCACACCTCCTCCTCCATGCTTCACAGTGAGAACTACTCATGAGGAGATCATCTGTTCACCTACTCTGCTTCTCACAAAGACACAGCGGTTGGAACCAAAAATCTCAAATTTTGACTCATTAGACCAAAGGACAGACTTTCACTGGTCTAGTGTCCATTGCTTGTGTTTCTTGGCCCAAACACGTCTCTTCCTATTATTGGTGTCCTCTAGTAGTGGTTTCTTTGCAGCAATTCGAACCATGAAGACCTGATTCACACAGTCTCCTCTGAACAATTGATGTTGCGATGTGTCTGTTACTTGAACTCTGCGAAGCATCTGTGAAGCATTTATTTGGGCTGCAATTTCTGAGGCTGGTAACTCTAATGAACTTATCTACTGTAGCAGAGGTAACTCTGTGTCTTCCTATCCTGTGACAGTCCTCATGAGAGCAAGTTTCATCATAGTGTTTGATGTTTTTTGTGACTGCACTTGAAGAAACTTTCAAAGTTCTTGCCATGTCTTAAAGTAATGATGGATTGTCATTTCTCTTTACTTATTTGAGCTGTTCTTGCCATAATATGGACTTGGTCTTTTACCAAATAGGGACGTCTTCTGTATTCCACCCCTACCTTGTCACAACACAACTGATTGGCTCACACGCATTAAGGAAAGAAATTCCACAAATGAACTTTTAACAAGGCACACATGTTAATTGAAAATGCATTCCAGGTGAAGCTGGTTGAGAGAATGCCAAGAGTGTGCAAAGGTTGACTGGTACTGCACAGGGTCAAATGAGTCACATTGTCATCCACTGCTGACAATGAATAACATACCCAGCAAACCGGGAACATTCCCAAAATACTAGCTAAGATTCCCATTAACTTATAGATGGGGTTTTAACCATTAGGATGATAACATCCCAAAAACATTCAAATTCTTTAAAACAAAATCTATTTATTTTCTTATTTTGATTTTTAAATTAAATATCCTTGGAATGTTCTCCTAAAATTCACTAAAATGTTGTACACAACATCTGTAACAACCATCACAGAACATTCCCCAAACATTCCCATTAGGTTTCCAGGTAATGTAATAACACAACGAACCAGTAATGTTTCCAGTAAATGTCCCCACAATGTTCCCAACAGACTGTTCCCAGAAACATTCTAGGAACCTTTAAAGAACAGACAAAATGTTTTCTAGGAACGTTCTTGGAACGTCAGGCGAACGTTTTATACAAACATTCTATAATCATCAAGAGAACATTTGCCATGGCCTAATGAATGTTCTGGGAACTGTCACAGAACTAATTAAATGTTGGTTTGCTGGATAGGTACCTAGTCCTACACACCCAAATGGATGATAGGTTAAATGTGTAAGACTCGTCAATAATTCATTGGCGTAGCTGGCTCTAATCTAGCCAAGCAGCAGAGATGAAGGTTTTCTAATCACACAGAGATACCTGAACCAGGAGATACTTGTATGTAGTGACAGCTTGGCTACCTACCACAGTAGTCTTAGTATCCACAGGGCTGTGCGTAATGTCCTCCTCAACGCTACCGCCTGCAGCCATGGCTCTCTCTCTCTCATCCTCTCCCTCATCCTCTTGGCTCTACATGAATGGGGAAAAAAAGGGAAACAAACAAACAGCATGAATGAACTAGAATTGAAAGTAGCTTTGAGTTGTGTGTGTGTGTGTGTGTGTGTGTGTGTGTGTGTGTGTGTGTGTGTGTGTGTGTGTGTGTGTGTGTGTGTGTGTGTGTGTGTGTGTGTGTGTGTGTGTGGTCTGCATCCTATTTCTGGCACCATTACTCATTACAGAGTGTGTGTGATATTTACTCATTGTGTTTGATAAGAGTGTGTGTGATATTTACTCATTGTGTTTGATAAGAGTGTGTGTGATATTTACTCATTGTGTTTGATGAGAGTGTGTGTGATATTTACTCATTGTGTTTGATAAGAGTGTGTGTGATATTTACTCATTGTGTTTGATAAGAGTGTGTGTGATATTTACTCATTGTGTTTGATAAGAGTGTGTGTGATATTTGCTCATTGTGTTTGATAAGAGTGTGTGTGATATTTACTCATTGTGTTTGATAAGAGTGTGTGTGATATTTACTCATTGTGTTTGATAAGAGTGTGTGTGATATTTACTCATTGTGTTTGATAAGAGTGTGTGTGATATTTACTCATTGTGTTTGATAAGAGTGTGTGTGATATTTACTCATTGTGTTTGATAAGAGTGTGTGTGATATTTAGTCATTGTGTTTGATAAAAGTGTGTGTGATATTTACTCATTGTGTTTGATGAGAGTGTGTGTGATATTTACTCATTGTGTTTGATAAGAGTGTGTGTGATATTTACTCATTGTGTTTGATGAGAGTGTGTGTGATATTTACTCATTGTGTTTGATAAGAGTGTGTGTGATATTTACTCATTGTGTTTGATAAGAGTGTGTGTGATATTTACTCATTGTGTTTGATGAGAGTGTGTGTGATATTTACTCATTGTGTTTGATAAGAGTGTGTGTGATATTTACTCATTGTGTTTGATAAGAGTGTGTGTGATATTTACTCATTGTGTTTGATAAGAGTGTGTGTGATATTTACTCATTGTGTTTGATAAGAGTGTGTGTGATATTTACTCATTGTGTTTGATAAGAGTGTGTGTGATATTTACTCATTGTGTTTGATAAGAGTGTGTGTGATATTTACTCATTGTGTTTGATAAGAGTGTGTGTGATATTTACTCATTGTGTTTGATAAGAGTGTGTGTGATATTTACTCATTGTGTTTGATAAGAGTGTGTGTGATATTTACTCATTGTGTTTGATAAGAGTGTGTGTGATATTTACTCATTGTGTTTGATAAGAGTGTGTGTGATATTTACTCATTGTGTTTGATAAAAGTGTGTGTGATATTTACTCATTGTGTTTGATAAAAGTGTGTGTGATATTTACTCATTGTGTTTGATAAGAGTGTGTGTGATATTTACTCATTGTGTTTGATAAGAGTGTGTGTGATCTGAGATTTCACCAGCGTGTGACTACAGGACTATAGTATCTCTCCAAACGTAGTCACACTGTGGGGTTGATATCAGACATGTGGGTCCAGTAGCTCACAAATAAAGAATGAAACAAGGTAGCAAGACTCGGCTGCATGTTAAAACTGTCTCCTTTCCACACTTAATTTAACCCCATGTCATCCACCACATTGCTCTTGGAGATCTCCTTGGAGCGGAACTGCTGCAGTGCTTAGACTTAATTTAACCACATCCCAACAGTCATGAAAATAAATACTGGCTGAAGTATGCCGTCGTTGCTGCTACATTAATGAATAAAATATCTCCTTTCCCTGGTTACGCCATCATTGCCATTCTCCCGGCTGCTTGATGTTCCCACACACACACACACACACACACACACACACACACACACACACACACACACACACACACACACACACACACACACACACACACACACACACACACACACACACACACACACACACACACACACACACACACACACACACACAAACTCCATGCAAGAGGGAGCAGGGTTTCTTCTCCCTAATCCTCCCTCTCTTTTGAAGTTCCTGCATGCTTCCCCATATATATATATATATATATATATATATATATATATATATATATATATATATATATATATATATATATATATATATATTAGTGCACTAAAATGCTTAGTCGAGAAGGATGTTTCCAATGGTTTCCTTCTGTCTCTCCCTCCCACCTCCGTTTGGCAAGGTTACAGTACACAAGGATTTATGACTTGTTCACTGGCCACACTGCTACAAATCAATCGAGTCCTATTCTGATGTCCCACTGTTAATTGTCCCCTGCTCCTTTAAACGCTTGCTCCTTTTATCTACTTTGGGCTTCAATGGTTGGATAAGGTAGCTTACACTTCTTTTTTTTTTGTTGCTTCGTCAAGGAGCCGCATCTGCATCACTTCCTTTTACCGTGGCTTAACTTCCCATTGAAAAACAGCTTGATGCTTGGTAACTATTTGACAACACCACTGGAGAAGTAAGGTAGGTGTCAAAATGTTATAATGAGGCAGCGATTCTTTCACAACAGTTGTTCTTCTATCTCCAGTAGCTGGATGTGAAGCACCGTCCTCCACCTGCATGGATTATTGAGCAGGTTTTCAAAGGGAGGCGGTTAGAGGCCCCAGTCTCCAGAGACTTGACATGGAGAGGAAGGATCTCATTCATCTCTTTCCCTCTAAACAACCTGAGCTCACACTCTAGCAGACACATCTCAACCTTCTCACACTCTAGCAGACACATCTCAACCTTCTCACACTCTAGCAGACACATCTCAACCTTCTCACACTCTAGCAGACACATCTCAACCTTCTCACACTCTAGCAGACACATCTCAACCTTCTCACACTCTAGCAGACAAATCTCAACCTTCTCACACTCTAGCAGACACATCTCAACCATCTCACACTCTAGCAGACACATCTCAACCTTCTCACACTCTAGCAGACACATCTCAACCATCTCACACTCTAGCAGACACATCTCAACCTTCTCACACTCTAGCAGACAAATCTCAACCATCTCACACTCTAGCAGACACATCTCAACCATCTCACACTCTAGCAGACAAATCTCAACCATCAAATCATAGCCTATCAAATGTGAATTGTTATTTCTCTTTAGATCAGGGTTGTGTATGTACATCCAGCAGGTTTTCTAACCTGATTCAGCTCATCAAGGAGCTAATGAGCAGCTGATTAGTAGAATCAGGTTTTAGAGCAGGAATGGAACAAAAACCTGCGCACTGGCCACCACTGGATTATATGACACTAGATTTCTCATGTTGATGTTTCCGTCCAGTGGAGGGGTCTCTAAAAGATACGTTGATGTCCCCCTGTCTCTCTCTCTCTCTCCATTCTGTCCTTCTCTGATTAAACAATGAACTTACCGGTACCTCGTCGAGTTCCAGGGGTTCGATCATGGGGGCCTCGTCGAGGCGCGGCGAGCGCAGGGGGGACGATGACAGCCTCTTCTCCCATTCGGTAAGGCCAGCCGAGTCGGCGCCCGTCTCCAGGAACGATCTCCTGAGCTCACTAATGTTGGTCGTGTGTTTCAACAGCTCCTCCGGCGTGCCCACTGTGTCCTGAGGAGCAGGAAGAGAAGTCATCTTACTGATAATGATACACTACTGTTACTGTTAGGGTTAGTTACCGTTAGGGTTAGTAACCTTTATGGTTAGTTACCGTTAGGGTTAGTAACCTTTATGGTTAGTTACCGTTAGGGTTAGTAACGGTTAGGGTTAGTAACGGTTAGGGTTAGTTATCGTTAGGGTTAGTAACGGTTAGGGTTAGTAACCTTTATGGTTAGTTACCATTAGGGTTAGTAACGGTTAGGGTTAGTTATCGTTAGGGTTAGTAACGGTTAGGGTTAGTTACCGTTAGGGTTAGTTACCATTAGGGTTAGTTACCATTAGGGTTAGTTACCATTAGGGTTAGTTACCATTAGGGTTAGTTACCGTTAGGGTTAGTAACCGTTAGGGTTAGTAACCGTTAGGGTTAGTAACCGTTAGGGTTAGTAACCGTTAGGGTTAGTTACCGTTAGTTACCGTTAGGGTTAGTTACCGTTAGGGTTAGTAACCATTAGGGTTAGTAACCATTAGGGTTAGTTACCGTTAGGGTTTAGATGTTACATGTGTTAGGGTTAGTAACCATTAGGGTTTAGATGTTACATGTGTTAGGGTTAGTTACTGTTAGGGTTTAGATGTTACATGTGTATGGTTAGTAACCATTAGGGTTTAGATGTTACATGTGTTAGGGTTAGTTACTGTTAGGGTTTAGATGTTACATGTGTATGGTTAGTAACCATTAGGGTTTAGATGTTACATGTGTTAGGGTTAGTTACTGTTAGGGTTTAGATGTTACATGTGTTAGGGTTAGTTACTGTTAGGGTTTAGATGTTACATGTGTTAGGGTTAGTTACTGTTAGGGTTTAGATGTTACATGTGTTAGGGTTAGTTACTGTTAGGGTTTAGATGTTACATGTGTTAGGGTTAGTAACCATTAGGGTTAGTAACCATTAGGGTTTAGATGTTACATGTGTTAGGGTTAGTAACCATTAGGGTTAGTAACCATTAGGGTTTAGATGTTACATGTGTTAGGGTTAGTAACCATTAGGGTTTAGATGTTACATGTGTTAGGGTTAGTAACCATTAGGGTTAGTAACCATTAGGGTTTAGATGTTACATGTGTTAGGGTTAGTAACCATTAGGGTTAGTAACCATTAGGGTTTAGATGTTACATGTGTTAGGGTTAGTAACCATTAGGGTTAGTAACCATTAGGGTTTAGATGTTACATGTGTTAGGGTTAGTTACTGTTAGGGTTTAGATGTTACATGTCTATGGATGTCAAGTCAATATAGCAGTGTTGTGTTATGTAGTGTTTCAGATTGTGAAATATGTTTCATGTCCATGAATTTAAAAAAATACTGAAAATAAAATTCCATGGAAAACAAGAATGCCACTGGACGCTAAAAGCCAACAAATGAATGAGATAGTGAATGCAATAGAAAATCAACTGTGTTTTGTGAGACAAATTACACATCTGAATCTTTGGGAGAGCAGCTTGTGTGCTGCTATTCAAGTAGCATGGCTAAGTATCACCGTGGTGACAGATTGACAAATGTAATGTCCTTTACTTTTATGCATGTTTGTATTATGTTCACAGCTGCAGTATAATGAGCTGTATAATGTCATAATCTATCCGAAACAGGCCTTCTTTTCAAATGAATTATCTGCATTTTGCAGCGAATCCTAACTTTCACTTAAGTAAGATTTTCACTTAGTCTCCCATTGACATCAATGCATGACTAAATGGAAGTTAGGATTTGCCCCTTTTTAAGGAAGCATTCATAGATATCAATATAACTCAGCATCCTCTTACTCTCTATCTAGCAATAACTTCCACCTGGCATATGCTGTTAATCCAGTATGTATTACATCAATACAACTAAATCTCCAAATAAAAGGTAGCATGTTAGTGAATAAACATCAGACAACATTAGTTCAAAACAACATGGTATCATTAGTTAACACTACCTGTTACAAACCCCTCATGTTGTCTGTTATAACAGCTACCTGTTACAAACCCCTCATGTTGTCTGTTATAACAGCTACCTGTTACAAACCCCTCATGTTGTCTGTTATAACAGCTACCTGTTACAAACCCCTCATGTTGTCTGTTATAACAGCTACAAAACCCCTCATGTTGTCTGTTATAACAGCTACCTCATGTTACAAACCCCTCATGTTGTCTGTTATAACAGCTACCTGTTACAAACCCCTCATGTTGTCTGTTATAACAGCTACCTGTTACAAACCCCTCATGTTGTCTGTTATAACAGCTACCTGTTACAAACCCCTCATGTTGTCTGTTATAACAGCTACCTGTTACAAACCCCTCATGTTGTCTGTTATAACAGCTACCTGTTACAAACCCCTCATGTTGTCTGTTATAACAGCTACCTGTTACAAACCCCTCATGTTGTCTGTTATAACAGCTACCTGTTACAAACCCCTCATAACAGTTGTCTGTTCTGTTATAACAGCTACCTGTTACAAACCCCTCATGTTGTCTGTTATAACAGCTACCTGTTACAAACCCCTCATGTTGTCTGTTATAACAGCTACCTGTTACAAACCCCTCATGTTGTCTGTTATAACAGCTACAAACCCCTGTTACAAACCCCTCATGTTGTCTGTTATAACAGCTACCTGTTACAAACCCCTCATGTTGTCTGTTATAACAGCTACCTGTTACAAACCCCTCATGTTGTCTGTTATAACAGCTACCTGTTACAAACCCCTCATGTTGTCTGTTATAACAGCTACCTGTTACAAACCCCTCATGTTGTCTGTTATAACAGCTACCTGTTACAAACCCCTCATGTTGTCTGTTATAACAGCTACCTGTTACAAACCCCTCATGTTGTCTGTTATAACAGCTACCTGTTACAAACCCCTCATGTTGTCTGTTATAACAGCTACCTGTTACAAACCCCTCATGTTGTCTGTTATAACAGCTACCTGTTACAAACCCCTCATGTTGTCTGTTATAACAGCTACCTGTTACAAACCCCTCATGTTGTCTGTTATAACAGCTACCTGTTACAAAAACCCCTCATGTTGTCTGTTATAACAGCTACCTGTTACAAACCCCTCATGTTGTCTGTTATAACAGCTACCTGTTACAAACCCCTCATGTTGTCTGTTATAACAGCTACCTGTTACAAACCCCTCATGTTGTCTGTTATAACAGCTACCTGTTACAAACCCCTCATGTTGTCTGTTATAACAGCTACCTGTTACAAACCCCTCATGTTGTCTGTTATAACAGCTACCTGTTACAAACCCCTCATGTTGTCTGTTATAACAGCTACCTGTTACAAACCCCTCATGTTGATGACATAAAGAATGGTAAATCCACTGTTACTGTCCAAACCAAGTCCCCACCATGCACTAGCCTGCTGTTCCATACAATACCAACCTCTAACATCAGCACACTATGTCTGACAAACACATTCTCCTGCTTTATTCATCTTATGAGACTGTTCTGGAAAGAAAACGACAGTCCGTTAGATTTTATTACATGTCAAATCTATATCTCCTCGTCGATTGCAGCTGTTGATTGTGCAGCCTTCAGTGATTTTGAATCCCAGGCTCACAGGTTTTGGGTGAAATGGTCGTTTGACCAGCTGTGGATGAAATGAGTGGTAATGAGTGTTACGGTACTTTAGTTAGCATACCTGTGTCTTTAACTCGGACTCATCTTCCTGGTCCGACTGGCAGCATGGGAAGCAAAGAGAGGGAATTTGATATCGAAACCAGAATACAACACACGTTATAGCTTACGAGAGGAATTATCAAATAACATCAGATATTGTTGAAATAGAAATGTGAAACCAAAAAAACGTAAGATTTCTACAAAAGGAGATGAGAGTTGAGGTGACTAGTGATGTTACAATGTTACAAACCTCCGTGGCTGTCAGTTCACCATCAACACCAGCGTCAGTCAGTTCAGTCTGTTTAGTAGTAACACAAGAGAACCGTGGCTGTTACGGTTGAGTATATAGCATTTCCCCAGAGCTCATATTTACCTAAACATTAGCTATTAGGAAAGTGGTTGAACAAAGTAGTGACAGTAAACTGTTTTCGGAGTAAACAAAAACTCAACAGGAAATGCATGAAAACATATTCAGATGACCTATATCAACATAATATCATTAAACTACATTACAGATGACCTATATCAACATAATATCACTAAACTACATTACAGATGAACTATATCAACATAATATCATTAAACTACATTACAGATGACCTATATCAACATAATATCACTAAACTACATTACAGATGACCTATATCAACATAATATCATTAAACTACATTACAGATGACCTATATCAACATAATATCATTAAACTACATTACAGATGACCTATATCAACATAATATCATTAAACTACATTACAGATGACCTATATCAACATAATATCATTAAACTACATTACAGATGACCTATATCAACATAATATCATTAAACTACATTACAGATGACTCCACCAGCTTGAGGTCACTCTCCCACCGTATAAATGTTCATCACGAATGCAATTAACGTCAGTAGTTTGACCTCTGGATTCTACTAAGAACCCTTATCCTAGGTAACTAGTAAGTACAGACATTACATCTGCCAAAGTTCATTCAGGTTAAGCTCCTTGTCATCAATTTGTTCACTAAAAAAGCCATTTTTATTTCTACATTTCAAATAGTCTGACCCTGCCTTTCGCTGAGTGTTCTGGCATTGATCTGAACTTGCCGCTCTGCCAGAGTATTGAAGGTTCAGGTCAGTTCTCCATTAGTGACTTATCAGGGACCTGCCTACCTGATAGAGAGAGTGGCAGAGCGTGAAAAGCACAGGGCGGCATCCCCAGACAATGAGATTTGTGCTACTTCGCTACCCTAGAAGGAGAAAGGCCATCTGGCTCTAGTCTGTCTGACAGAATAGCTCTGGCTGGCGCTAGCTACTTTCTACTCTTGGCTCCGGCAATAAACAGCTGTCAATTTTCAGAGTGGAATCTGGGTAATCAGAGGAATGTATTATAGAATGCTCTCAGGGGTGGGCAAAGGACCGAGATATTTGATTGGGTGTGGAGAACTATACCTTGGTGTCGTGTCGAATGGGAGAGGTTGGACTTGGTAGAGAGATCTCGGTGGCTTTCGTGGTCTCATCCTCCTCCACCTCCTCCACCTCCACCTCTACTTCCACCTCTACTTCCACCTCCACCTCCACCTCCACCTCCACCTTTACTTCCACCTCTTCCTCTGCCTTCCTCTCCTCCACCCTTTTCTCCGGTGTCACGGTGGTGATGAGGTCGCTCATGGCGATGCCCTTTGCCCTTCCGTATAGGTCCGAGCCCATCTCTGAAGCATGCACATAGACGCACATGCACGCACACGCACGGACACAAGCACGCACATACCCACACACACATACACACACAGATCATTTTCCATTTAGGGAATTGTCATTTTCCTTTAACGGAGGCAATATTGCAGGTCAGCGGGTTGGAGAGGTAATGCTAATGAGCTACAGTCTGTATCCGCATAGTCATCACAGCCATTGACTCAGGAGATACAGGAGATATTAAATCCCATTCTTGTTGATAATAACAAATAATAACATATTATCAACATCAGAGCTTTTCTATCAGATATGATCTGTAATTAAAGCAATATTCTGAAATCATTGTGTGGTTTGAAATGACAAAGCTAGCCCTGAGCATTTCATATACAAAAGTATGTGGACACCACCACAGCATACAATGACATTCTAGACAATTATGTGCTTCCAACTTTGTGGCAACAGTTTGGGGAAGGCCCTTTCCTGTTTCAAGATGACAATTCCCCGCGCACCAAGCGAGGTCCATACAGAAATGGTTTGTCGAGATCGGTGTGGAAGAATTTGACTGGCCTGCACAGAGCCCTGACCTCAACCTCATCAAACACCTTTGAGATAAATTGGAACGCCAACTGCTAGCCATGTCTAATCGCCCAACATCAGTTGCCGACCTCACTAATGCTCTTGTGGCTGAATGGAAGCAAGTCCCTGCAGCAATGTTCCAACATCTAGTGGAAAGCCTTCCCAGAAGTGGGGAGGCTGTTATTGCAGCAAAGGGGGGACCAACTCCATATTAATGCCCATGATTTTGGAATGAGATGTTTGATGAGCAGGTGTCCACATATTTTTGTCTTATATAGATCATGTAGTGTAGCTGCTCATAGAATCTTATCAGCAGTATGATATTATACAACAATATCATCAAGAGTTTCAGGTAAAACAGTAAGCAACTGGTGAAATACCAGGGTCTAGGAGGAGAAATACCAGGGTCTAGGAGGAGAAAAGGGTTTTTCTGATTTAATATATAATAATATATGCCATTTAGCAGACGCTTTTATCCAAAGCGACTTACAGTCATGTGTGCATACATTCTACGTATGGGTGGTCCCGGGGATCGAACCCACTACCCTGGCGTTACAAGCGCCATGCTCTACCAACTGAGCTACAGTTTCCATGCGGAGGTTTTTCTGATTGGTTGACAACTCTCATCATAAATGCTCGCTATTTACATCTTCTTGGACTGGAATGCTAAATCCCTGATAACCTGTCATGTTTAAGCTCCTCGATACGCAGGCCTTACAAACATTCTTTAACTTACCGCAGCTTGGGAATTTTCCCCATTGACTGGAAATCAAAGGCTCAAACTACTTGTTAAAGGCTCCTTTCACACACTGAAATATCAATTTAAAAAACTACTGCATCAGAGGGTGTAAACGAGTCAGAAAATCCAAAGGTATTGGATGTGCTGTTAACTGACACATAAAACGATGCTCCGTCGTTGCTATGTGTCAGTTACAGATGAGAGAATGGAAGGCATCCCTGTTGTGGACCCAAACACAGCAAGGAAGCTGTATTCTATCATTCAGCCAAGAAAAACACATATCCTAACCAATATTAACTGTATCTAGGTTAACTTGTACCATCTCCCTACATCTGTGACGGCACAGAATGCACTTTGACTCCATGTTACGAGCTGGGAGAAAAAGTGAGTAAATGTCAAGTCTCCTTATAGATACGGGCCACATTAACCAATAGCGGCCAAGCTAACACAACAAGGCGTTTTTTGTTTCCTCCATATTATTTTGAAACAAACAACTGCAAGTGAACAGCTGTGAAGCGAAGGCCATGGTGCATTCACATGCTAGGCAGGGAGCTCCCCCAATCAGCACGGGAGCATGCAAGCCTGGTCAGCACTGAGGGGGGAGTCTCTAAAAAGGGCCCAAAATACAAAACAAAATGGCCCTCGTCAAAAATAGGAAAAGCGAAGAAGCATAAATGTGATAATTAACTAGCAGGCATAGCTAGCAGGGGCTACATCTACTGTTAGCATGTACAGAGACACACAGTGCATGATATCTACCTGTTGGTTTAGCGACGTTAAAACTAGCAGGTGGTTCAATTCTCGGGGATATAGACTGGGGGGTATTCCTTTTGGGTGAACTCCTTTTGGGTGAACTCCTTTCGGGGGAACTCCTTTCGGGGGAACTCCTATCGGGTGAACTCCTATCGGGTGAACTCCTTTTGGGTGAACTCCTTTTGGGTGAACTCCTTTGGGTGAACTCCTTGTGGGTGAACTCCTATTGGGTGAACTCCTATTGGGTGAACTCCTATTGGGTGAACTCCTATTGGGTGAACTCCTATTGGGTGAACTCCTTTTGGGTGTACTCCTTTTGGGTGTACTCCTTTTGGGTGTACTCTGCGGAGCTGAGGAGGATTGCATAGAAATTCAATATTAACATGATGATGTAATACTATTCAAATCTGAGCATTAGGGAGTCAGCTGAGCACTTGAGAGAATATTGTTGGTTTATATTATAATTATGTAGAGATATTGACTATAGATTTGAATACATGAATGTTAAAGGATGTGTGGGTTGTGTCTGATTCACAGTGTTATGGAAAGCCTCAGACTAAGAGATGGAGTTGAGTCTTACAGTGCTAGAGGATGGATACACTTTCGGATGGGAGGAGAACCAACCGCCAGACACTGAACTGACTCCCATCAATGAGAAGTTGAGACATAAATATCAATGTTGCCTTTTCGGTCCAATGATAATGACGAGTCTGAATCTAATACGGGCCCCAAGGAGGCTCATATTAAATTGGCACCACACCCAATTGGCAGAGTCTCTCTGCCACATCAGTTAGCTAGTGAAATTCCGCCAAAAGAGCTCGTCACCCCGAGATGAGACATCAGCTGGGGACGCCAGCTACAACAACATTTACATTCAAATGGACCGGTTTTCATCCACAGATCTGATACGATAGTGACGACCCACGCCGGCAATCAAGACAAAGACAGCTGGCTCACAGAGCACTGGAAGGGGCATAAATCAAATTAAAAAACAAATTCTCCAATTAATCAGTGAACGGGGCCGAACAGGGGAGAACTGGGGGTTACAGGGGAGAACAGAGAGAACAGGGGAGAACAGGAAAGAACAGGCTAGATCAGGGGGTTATAGGGGAGAACAGGAGAGAACAGGGGAGAACAGGGGGTTATAGGGGAGAACAGGGGGTTATAGGGGAGAACAGGAGAGAACAGGGGAGAACAGGGGGTTATAGGGGAGAACAGGAGAGAACAGGGGAGAACAGGGGGTTATAGGGGAGAACAGGAGAGAACAGGGGAGAACAGGGGTTATAGGGGAGAACAGGAGAGAACAGGGGGTTATAGGGGAGAACAGGAGAGAACAGGGGAGAACAGAGAGAATGGGGAGAACAGGAGAGAACAGGGGGTTACAGGGGAGAACAGGAGAGAACAGGAGAGAACAGGGGGTTACAGGGGAGAACAGGAGAGAACAGGGGAGAACAGGGGAGAACTGGGGGTTACAGGGGAGAACAGAGAGAATGGGGAGAACAGGAGAGAACAGGCTAGAACAGGGGGTTATAGGGGAGAACAGGAGAGAACAGGGTGTTACAGGAGAGAACAGGGGGTTACAGGAGAGAACAGGAGAGAACAGGGTGGTACAGGAGAGAACAGGGGTTATAGGGGAAACAGGGGGTTATAGGGGAGAACAGAGAGAATGGGGAGAACAGGAGAGAACAGGCTAGAACAGGGGGTTATAGGGGAGAACAGGAGAGAACAGGGTGTTACAGGAGAGAACAGGGGGTACAGGAGAGAACAGGGGGTTATAGGGGAGAACAGGGGGTTATAGGGGAGAACAGGGGGTTATAGGGGAGAACAGGAGAGAACAGGGGAGAACAGGGGGTTATAGGGGAGAACAGGAGAGAACAGGGGAGAACAGGGGGTTATAGGGGAGAACAGGAGAGAACAGGGGAGAACAGGAGAGAACAGGGGTTACAGGGGAGAACAGGAGAGAACAGGGGAGAACAGGAGAGAACAGGGGGTTACAGGGGAGAACAGGGGAGAACAGGGGGTTATAGGGGAGAACAGGGGGTTATAGGGGAGAACAGGGGTTATAGGGGAGAACAGGGGGTTATAGGGGAGAACAGGAGAGAACAGGGGAGAACAGGGGGTTATAGGGGAGAACAGGAGAGAACAGGGGAGAACAGGGGGTTATAGGGGAGAACAGGAGAGAACAGGGGAGAACAGGAGAGAACAGGGGGTTACAGGGGAGAACAGGAGAGAACAGGGGAGAACAGGAGAGAACAGGGGGTTACAGGGGAGAACAGGGGAGAACAGGGGTTACAGGGGAGAACAGGAGAGAACAGGGAAAAAACAGGGGAGAACAGGGGGTTACAGGGGAGAACAGGAGAGAACAGGGGAGAACAGGAGAGAACAGGGGGTTACAGGGGAGAACAGGAGAGAACAGGGGAGAACAGGGGGTTACAGGGGAGAACAGGAGAGAACAGGGGAGAACAGGGGTTACAGGGGAGAACAGGAGAGAACAGGGGAGAACAGGGGGTTACAGGGGAGAACAGGAGAGAACAGGGGAGAACAGGGGGTTATAGGGGAGAACAGGAGAGAACAGGGGGTTACAGGAGAGAACAGGGGGTTACAGGGGGTTACAGGAGAGAACAGGGGGTTATAGGGGAGAACAGGGGGTTATAGGGGAGAACAGGGGGTTATAGGGGAGAACAGGGGGTTATAGGGGAGAACAGGGGGTTATAGGGGAGAACAGGGGGTTATAGGGGAGAACAGAGAGAATGGGGAGAACAGGAGAGAACAGGCTAGAACAGGGGGTTATAGGGGAGAACAGGAGAGAACAGGGGAGAACAGGGGGTTATAGGGGAGAACAGGAGAGAACAGGGGAGAACAGGGGGTTATAGGGGAGAACAGGGAGAACAGGAGAGAACAGGGAGAATGGGGAGAACAGGAGAGAACAGGGGAGAACAGGGGGTTACAGGGGAGAACAGGAGAGAACAGGGTGTTACAGGAGAGAACAGGGGGTTATAGGGGAGAACAGGAGGTTATAGCGGAGAACAGGAGAGAACAGGGTGTTACAGGAGAGAACAGGGGGTTATAGGGGAGAACAGGGAGAATGGGGAGAACAGGAGAGAATAGGGTGTTACAGGAGAGAACAGGGGTTAATAGGGGAGAACAGATAGAATGGGGGAGAACAGGGGGTTTCATGGGAGAACAGGGAGAATGGGGAGAACAGGAGAACACAGGGGAGAACAGGGGGTTACATGGGAGAACAGGGGAGAACAGGGAGAACTGGGAGAACAGGGAGAATGGGGAGAACAGGAGAGAACAGGGGGTTACAAGGGTTACAGGGGAGAACAGGGAGAATGGGGAGAACGGGTGACGACAGCGGAGAACGGGTGAAAACAGGGGAGAACGGGTGAGAACAGGGGAAAACAGGGGAGAACGGGTGAAAACGGGTGAGAACAGGGGAGAACAGGGGATAACAGGGGATAACAGGTGAAAACAGGGGAGAACAGGTGAAAACAGGGGAGAACAGGTGAAAACAGGGGAGAACGGGTGAGAACAGGTGAAAACCTTGGAGAACGGGTGAGAACAGGGGAGAACAGGTGAAAACAGGTGAAAACAGGGGAGAACAGGGGAGAACGGGTGAGAACAGGTGAAAACAGGGGAGAACGGGTGAGAACAGGGGAGAACAGGTGAAAACAGGGGAGAACGGGTGAGAACAGGGGAGAACAGGTGAAAACAGGGGAGAAGGGGTGAGAACAGGGGAGAACAGGTGAAAACAGGGGAAAACAGGTGAAAACAGGTGAAAACAGGTGAAAACAGGGGAGAACAGGTGAAAACAGGTGAAAACAGGTGAAAACAGGTGAAAACGGGGGAGAACGGGTGAGAACAGGTGAAATCAGGGGAGAACGGGGGAGAACAGGTGAAAACATGTGAAAACAGGTGAAAACAGTGGAGAACAGGTGAAAACAGGGGAGAACAGGTGAAAACAGGGGAGAACAGGTGAAAACGGGAGAAGAGGTGAAAACAGGGGAGAACGGGTGAAAACAGGGGAGAACGGGTGAAAACAGGGGAGAACAGTTGAAAACAGGGGAGAACGGGTGAGAACAGGGGAGAACGGGTGAGAACAGGGGAGAACAGGGGAGAACGGGTGAGAACAGGGGAGAACGGGTGAGAACAGGGGAGAACGGGTGAAAACAGGGGAGAACGGGTGAAAACAGGGGAGAACGGGTGAGAACAAAAGCAGAGGGTGCGTTGCCGAGCGAAGATGTCAAAATAACACAATGGGGGCGTCTGATAAATTCCTGTGGCGAGTATCCATTCCCTCTTCGTACACAGCCGCTGTCACTATAAGCTATCTAACTGCGGCTACCTCTGTGAGCTGTCCTGAAAAATAAAGGACATTACCCATGGTCTGGGACTGGTTGATAAAGACAGGGGAGAGGGGGACAGCCCTGGGTACTTTGAGGGGATGAAAAGGCGATGTGAGTGCAGAGGATAAAACAATGGCTACAAGCTGTAATGAGTCTGAGCGACATACTGAGGCTTTAGCGACTTCACAGCACGGCTGCTTAGGGAGGTTCACGCTTTCATGTAGACTGGGAAACGGTGACGCTATCAAGCAAACGGCCACATTCAAGACAAACGGTGAACAAAATGGCTCTGTGGAGAATATGAAGTTGCATTGTTCTAGGGAATTTCAAGGGAAAGTATACAAAATACCAATTTCCTATTCACGCCAGTGACACTTGTCAGCCAATGACAGGTCTGGAAGGACCTGAGTCAATGTCAATGGTTGTGAAGACCAAATCAAGTGTGATTGATTGACAGATGTCACAAGGTGTGCAGTGGTATGGCCATTATGACAGATGGGTTCATTGATTGATTGGTGCCTGAGCTGTATGGTCAAATGTACTGTCCTCTTGACACCCTATCAGCTGAATTCAACAGCTTAAGAGATAGTAACTTCAAAATAGTCTGGACATAGAGACAGAGGGGGACAAGGACAACATGATTTTCTTGTTCATTTAGGTTGAGTCGTTTTTGGTTGATGTCCTGTACCTAGCTTTATGGTGGCGCACTCGATGCTTTCAGGCAAATTTTCCCAAAACACAAACTCTATGGGAAGAAATGTGACACAATCCTCTTTCATTCCTAAGAGAAATGTTGATGGAACTACGAACCTCCGTCCAGGCTGCGCGACATGATGTAGCGCTTGCTGGTGGAGCGCTCGAAGCGGGGCGCCGGACGGACGATCTGGGAGCTGGCTCGTCGCGTCTGGGCCTGGGTTCTCCCACTGTAGCGGAACTTAGAACCCAGGTTTAGGAACTTCTTGGGGGGAGTTTCTGGAGACACCAACCTAGAGGACCGGGAGGAATGGTGAGGTCAGGAGAACAAGGAGGAGGTCAAGCAAGCCACACTATTACAGCAGGGATAAGAAAATGATCCTGGAGGGAAGCAGGGAATGTAGGCTTTTACTCCAACCCAGCGTGAAGATAATCAAGACAATATACAATAGCTATACATTTACTTTCAAAACCCTCCACTGAAATGGCAGATGTCTACACGTTGAGGTGATGGCCCAGGTCTCACCTGAAAAAGGTGTGGTGCTCCACGCAGACTTTCCATAGTCGTTTGGCCGCCCGATGGTTGGGGAGCTTGAACCCGATGGTGCTTTCAAACTGCTCAAACTGACGGCAAAACGTACAGAAAACACACACACACACACGTCATTCTATGTGGTGTCATTCTATGTGATGTCATTCTATGTGATGCCATTCTATGTGATGTCATTCTATGTGATGCCATTCTATGTTATGCCATTCTATGTGATGCCATTCTATGTGATGCCATTCTATGTGATGCCATTCTATGTGATGTCATTCTATGTGATGCCATTCTATCTGATGCCATTCTATGTGATGCCAATCTATGTGATGTCATTCTACATACATGAAACAGGATAGGGACACTTCTTTCATGTTAGGAGGGCCATGCTGACATGCTTACCTCTCCGGGGCGTATTTTGATGTAGAAATTATTCCTTTTATAGGAAATCTTGAGGACCTTGGGCCAGGCGAACCTGTTGATGCGCAGGCGGTCACGGTAGATCAGAAGACCGCTAGAGCACACGCCCAACATGATCTCAACACCCTCAGAATCCTGGGAAGGACCGTCAGGAACACACACCGTGGTCAACAACTTGACACTACTCAAACTACACTTTCTATTTGATTCTTTATTGCAAAATTCCTGAAACATCTGCAAACTGGTATAAAAAAAAACAGGGAACTTTGGGAAAGTTTCTGTAATGTTGCAACTCAAACTAGTTTCACATTGAGGTAGCCTGGGTGTCAGTCAGTTTGGGCTTGACTCAACGCACGTTTTGGATGTTGTCCTCAGTTTACTGTCGGCAGGGCTCGTCAACTCCATGCCTAAAGGGCCAAAGTCAAATCAAATCAAATCAAAATCAAAGTCCTGCTTTTCTTTACTACCTAGTAGCTCATTGAACGATGAATGTTACTAATTGACCCAGAGAGTCCAGAGGTGTTTCGGCCCTCCCGGCCTGGTGTTAAACGGTCCTGTTCTACAGTATGTCCACTCTTTACTAGACTCTTATACCAAGTGGAAATAAGAGAGCATCCTCTTTTATTTCTTATTTCTCGTGTTTTTTATTAGTGTTTTTTAATATACTTAAAAAAATATATTGTTGGGTAGGGCTTGCAAGTTCAGCATTTAACTGTACTTGTGCATGTGACAAATAAAATGTGTACATGATAACAGGAAAGTAGTTGACTAATGCCAAAACAAACTGAAAACCAGGCAAAAAAAGGTTTCTTGATTATTTAAAAAAAATATTGGTTCACAATATCCAGACACCACCACTTTCTCCTACATGATAGACGGCCTAAGACAACTGGCGATACAGCAAACCAATTACAAAGCATTTCTCAATGACGGATTCAAATTAGCTTTGTAATTTAAATCAAATGAAATCATCATGAGAGCTGTTGTAATGTCGACGGACATATTTTACCGAAACCAAGAACTCAAGAGACAAGAAATGGACTTACATTAACAGAAACCAATTATTTATCCTAAAACTATCTATTTTCACAACTCCCACTTTCACTAGTGATATATCTGGCTTTATAGCCAGGAGCAGGTCTTGGGCTCTTTCTCAATTGCCTAAAAATTCCGTCCTCTCCTCTTCTCCTTCATTGCACTGACCTGAAAGAAGTGACCAGGTGAAAGAAGTGACCAGGTGAAAGAAGTGACCAGGTGAAAGAAGTGACCAGGTGAAAGAGGTGACCAGGTGAAAGAGGTGACCAGGTGAAAGAAGTGACCAGGTGAAAGAGGTGACCAGGTGAAAGAAGTGACCAGGTGAAAGAACCGACCAGGTGAAAGAACCGACCAGGTGAAAGAAGTGACCAGGTGAAAGAAGTGACCAGGTGAAAGAAGTGACCAGGTGAAAGAAGTGACCAGGTGAAAGAGGTGACCAGGTGAAAGAGGTGACCAGGTGAAAGAAGTGACCAGGTGAAAGAAGTGACCAGGTGAAAGAACCGACCAGGTGAAAGAACCAACCAGGTGAAAGAACCAACCAGGTGAAAGAAGTGACCAGGTGAAAGCCAGTCTAATGATGATCTTCCACCATCTTGTTTTTACCTGTCACGTTCCAATCAGTGCAGATGAAGTTAAGGAGAGCACAGATTTTGAAGAGAATTTAAAGAGCACACTGATGTACTTGTCTTAGCTATGTAAATGTGTACTGAACAAAAATTTAAATGCAACATGCAACAATTGTAAAATATTTTAATGACTTACAGTTCATAGAAGGACATCAGTCAACTGAAATTCATTAGGCCCTAATCTATACATTTCACATGACTGGGCAGGGACGCAGCCATGTGTGGGCCTGGGAGGGCATAGGCCCACCCACTTTAGAGCCAGGCCCAGCCATTCAGAATGACCCCCCCCCCATCCCCCGCACACACAGATATTTTAATGAACATTAAAATATCTGGCAACAGCTCTGTTGTACATTCCTGCAGTCAGCATGCCAATTGCACACTCCCCCAAAACGTGAATCATCTGTTGCATTGTGTTGTGTGACAAAACTTTAGAGAGGACTTTATTTGTCCCCAAGCACAAGGTGGACCTGTGTAATGATCATTCTGTTTAGTTCGCTTTGTGATATGCCACATCTGTCAGTTCGATGGAATATCTTGGCAAAGGAGAAATGCTCACTAACAGGGATGTAAACATATTTGTGCACAACATTGCGTAGCGTTTATATTTTTGTTCAGTTTAGTTTATGGTAGTAATGAGCAACACTCAGGTATGTTCAGCTGTGTTGCACTACGAACTGTGTTCCAGTTTCATAGATGCTGAAGGTCTACAATGCAGCAGGAAGCATTTTGTCTAAACTTTCATTCGCACACCGCAATATGATGGCATTGCAAGGCCAGTGAATGTAATGGTGATGGAGGAGTCTATCACTCATGAGGCAAAGCCTATGACTGCAGTGACATCTACTCTGGTCTAAAATCTAATGCCATGTTCCAATTTTCACACTAGCATACCACCTGAAATGCATTCCTGATTGCTTCATTCAAGTGGCATGTTAGTGTGGATATTGGAAAGTAGCCTATGTGGGGCTAAGGTGGCAGATACAAGTCACATGACATCACGATGATGAGGCCTTCCCCAAAAGGTCTTGAAGTCTGCAGATCAACACAGTCGTGGTGTCACAGAGCAGATGGGGGGACAGAGAGGGTCCACAACTCCCTGTGAGTGGGATATATATGCACTGGGGCTATGAAGGGTGGGGTGGGGGGGGGTGATGTCCTATACCTCACAACAGCCACCTAAGAGACTACAACTACAGGCATCCACAATGTCAACTCGAAACTGTGGTGAGCCAACCCCACACAGCTCCAAACAATGGACTCTAACAGGACATGCACGAAGACAGGGGTTTTCAGACAGTAACATACATGTGACTTTACATACACACAAACCAAATGCAAGCCTTACCTCACCCTTAGCTGGAGACAAGCACTCAAACAGGCTTCCTACCAACTAGAACATTCAGTAAGAATTAGAAAACACAATCATAGGCTGTTCTGACCAGAGGGAAGGTTTCCATGCTATCAGTGAGATCTCTTATTTGGTTATTAACGCAAATCTGAAGTGAAATAGCTGCATGTCATTATTTCATTATTATTATATTTCAAGACAAAACAATATGCTTACTCTATTACACATTTGGTGTGAGGAGGTGAATGGTTTTTCCATCATTGCGTTGATTCACATGAGGTCAGATGATATAACCCAATCAATCGTTGGGTCAGGCTATATATACATGGCTGGCAATGGAATTGTATTATTATTTTGTGGCATCCAATTGGTAGTTACAGTCTTGTTTCATCGCTGCAACTCCCGTACGGACTTGGGACAGGCGAAGGTCGAGAGCCATGCATCCTCCGAAACACAACCCAACCAAGCCGCGCTGCTTCTTGACACAATGCTCACTTAACCCGGAAGCCAGTCACATCAATGTGTCATAGGAAACACTGTGCACCTGACGACCGTGTCAGCATGCATTACGCCCGGCCCGCCACAGGAGTCACTGGTGCATTATGGGAAAAGACATCCATGCCGGCCAAACCCTCCCCTAACCCGGACGACGCTGGGCCAATTGTGCGCCGCCCCACGGGTCCCGTGGGGCCATTTCCATCCAAATCTATGATATTTTATCTAACAGGGCCATTTCCATTAAAATCTATGATATTTTATCTAACAGGGCCATGTCCATCCAAATCTATGATATTTTATCTAACAGGGCCATTTCCATTCAAATCTATGTTATTTTATCTAACAGGGCCATTTCCATCCAAATCTATGATATTTTATCTAACAGGGCCATTTCCATTCAAATCTATGATATTTTATCTAACAGGGCCATTTCCATTCAAATCTATGTTATTTTATCTAACAGGGCAATTTCCATTCAAATCTATGTTATTTGAATTGACTGTGCCATATGCATTCAAATCTATGTCAGCGAATTGGGTTTTTGATTTACTTGGTTACTTAGATTTGGGTAGTTAGTCCTAAAATGTGATCCCCAGCTGACATTGCAAACAACAGAAACAAACAACATAGTTACAAAGGAACAATTTTCAACACAAAACAGACATTAGCGAGTAATAGGTAGACCATGTCTAGAGAACACACCTCTGATTGGCTAAATTCAGACCATGTCTAGAGAACACACCTCTGATAGGCTAAATTCAGACCATGTCTAGAGAACACACCTCTGATAGGCTAAATTCAGAACATGTCTAGAGAACACACCTCTGATAGGCTAAATTCAGACCATGTCTAGAGAACACACCTCTGATAGGCTAAATTCAGACCATGTCTAGAGAACACACCTCTGATAGGCTAAATTCAGAACATGTCTAGAGAACACACCTCTGATAGTCTAAATTCAGAACATGTCTAGAGAACACACCTCTGATAGGCTAAATTCAGAACATGTCTAGAGAACACACCTCTGATAGGCTAAATTCAGAACATGTATAGAGAACACACCTCTGATAGGCTAAATTCAGAACATGTATAGAGAACACACCTCTGATAGGCTAAATTCAGAACATGTCTAGAGAACACACCTCTGATAGGCTAAATTCAGAACATGTCTAGAGAACACACCTCTGATAGGCTAAATTCAGACCATGTCTAGAGAACACACCTCTGATAGGCTAAATTCAGAACATGTCTAGAGAACACACCTCTGATAGGCTAAATTCAGACCATGTCTAGAGAACACACCTCTGATAGGCTAAATTCAGACCATGTCTAGAGAACACACCTCTGATAGGCTAAATTCAGAACATGTCTAGAGAACACACCTCTGATAGGCTAAATTCAGAACATGTCTAGAGAACACACCTCTGATAGGCTAAATTCAGACCATGTCTAGAGAACACACCTCTGATAGGCTAAATTCAGAACATGTCTAGAGAACACACCTCTGATAGGCTAAATTCAGACCATGTCTAGAGAACACACCTCTGATAGGCTAAATTCAGACCATGTCTAGAGAACACACCTCTGATAGGCTAAATTCAGAACATGTCTAGAGAACACACCTCTGATAGGCTAAATTCAGACCATGTCTAGCGTACACACCTCTAATAGGCTAAATTCAGACCATGTCTAGCGTACACACCTCTGATAGGCTAAATTCATACATTTAGTAGCAAGGTTAAACTAAACTAAACTTACTTCTCCTAGAGCCGGGTTTTTGAGGTGTCACTGAGAGCAGTACACAACACCATGGATTGGACCTGAAGTGGGGTTTGAGGTGTCACTGAGAGCAGTACACAACACCATGGACTGGACCTGAAGTGGGTTTTGAGGTGTCACTGAGAGTAGTACACAACACCATGGACTGGATCTGAAGTGGTTTTTGAGGTGTCACTGAGAGTAGTACACAACACCATGGATTGGACCTGAAGTGGGGTTTGAGGTGTCACTGAGAGCAGTACACAACACCATGGACTGGACCTGAAGTGGGGTTTGAGGTGTCACTGAGAGCAGTACACAACACCATGGACTGGACCTGAAGTGGGTTTTGAGGTGTCGCTGAGAGCAGTACACAACACCATGGACTGGACCTGAAGTGGGTTTTGAGGTGTCACTGAGAGCAGTACATAACACCATGGACTGGACCTGAAGTGGGGTTTGAGGTGTCACTGAGAGCAGTACACAACACCATGGACTGGACCTGAAATGGGTTTTGAGGTGTCACTGAGAGCAGTACACAACACCATGGACTGGACCTGAAGTGGGTTTTGAGGTGTCACTGAGAGCAGTACACAACACCATGGACTGGACCTAAAGTGGGTTTTGAGGTGTCACTGAGAGCTGTACACAACACCATGGACTGGATCTGAAGTGGGTTTTGAGGTGTCACTGAGAGCAGTACACAACACCATGGACTGGACCTGAAGTGGGGTTTGAGGTGTCACTGAGAGCAGTACACAACACCATGGACTGGACCTGAAGTGGGGTTTGAGGTGTCACTGAGAGCAGTACACAACACCATGGACTGGACCTGAAGTGGGGTTTGAGGTGTCACTGAGAGCAGTACACAACACCATGGACTGGACCTGAAGTGGGGCTTGAGGTGTCACTGAGAGCAGTACACAACACCATGGACTGGACCTGAAGTGGGGTTTGAGGTGTCACTGAGAGCAGTACACAACACCATGGACTGGACCTGAAGTGGGGTTTGAGGTGTCACTGAGAGCAGTACACAACACCATGGACTGGACCTGAAGTGGGTTTTGAGGTGTCACTGAGAGCAGTACACAACACCATGGACTGGACCTGAAGTGGGGTTTGAGGTGTCACTGAGAGCAGTACACAACACCATGGACTGGACCTGAAGTGGGGCTTGAGGTGTCACTGAGAGCAGTACACAACACCATGGACTGGACCTGAAGTGGGGTTTGAGGTGTCACTGAGAGCAGTACACAACACCATGGACTGGACCTGAAGTGGGGTTTGAGGTGTCACTGAGAGCAGTACACAACACCATGGACTGGACCTGAGGGTTCAAACAACAATGATCCAAATGGCTATTGACAAAGGACAGGGAACCAGGCAGCATCATGCAGCTGCTGGGGGTCAAGGGGCAGGGAACCAGGCAGCATCATGCAGCTGCTGGGGGTCAGGGGGCAGGGAACCAGGCAGCATCATGCAGCTGCTGGGGGTCAAAGGGCAGGGAACCAGGCAGCATCATGCAGCTGCTGGGGTCAAAGGACAGGAAACCAGACAGCATCATGCAGCTGCTGGGGGTCAAAGGACAGGGAACCAGGCAGCATCATGCAGCTGCTGGGGGTCAAAGGACAGGAAACCAGACAGCATCATGCAGCTGCTGGGGGTCAAAGGACAGGAAACCAGACAGCATCATGCAGCTGCTGGGGGTCAAAGGGCAGGGAACCAGGCAGCATCATGCAGGCCATAACAATAGGGCTTTTTCAATTCCTGACAGGGCAGACATTTTGAAAAACAACAACAGGGTTGGGGTCAATAACAGGTAGCCTGTTTTGTAAAAGTTTAATTAGGCCACTTTACCTTGGCATGGTGCAGGTCAACTCCGTACATGGACAGTTTCTTCACGTTTTCCAGGAAGTGCATCTCAGCGTCAGCTGGCGTCATTCCTCTGGAGAGACAAAGATACACACAGCTTTTTGTATGGGTTTTTGACAGCTACTTTTGAGACCATGACTTTCTCTTCCATTAGGTCAGACAGACGGACAGACACATGTACAGAACACCAGACTGACTTGTAGTTCTAAAGAGACAGATGAACAGACAACCAGACTGACTTCTAGTTCTAGAGAGACAGATGAACAGACAACCAGAATGACTTGTAGTTCTAGACAGACAGACGAACAGACAACCAGACTGACTTGTAGTTCTAGAGAGACAGACGAACAGACAACCAGACTGACTTGTACACTCTTAGAAAAAAAGGTGCTATCTAGAACCGAAAAGGGCTGTCCCAATAGGAGAACCCTTTGAAGAACCTTTTTGGTACCAGGTAGAAATAACCCCTTTGGTTCCAGCTAGAACCCTTTTGAGTTCCATGTAACACCCTTTCCATAGAAGGTTCTACATGGTGTCCAAAAAGGTTTTACCTGGAACCAAAAAGGGTTCCACCTGGAACCAAATAAGGGTTCCACCTGGAACCAAAAACGGTTCTTGTATGGGAACTGATGAAGAACCCTTTCTTCTAAGTGTCGTTCTCAACAGACAGACTAACTTGTGGTTCTTGTGCAGGTCCATGACCTTCTCCTCCAGCTCCTTGGTCTGGTTGGGGGCGAAGCGGAACTCGCTGACGTAGTCCGTCCCAGACTCCTCGAGATCGTAGTCCCCCAACTCTGATTGAACCGTGTAGGATCCCAGCACCGTGTGGGTGGCGAAAGAGCATGGCAGACGCCCAGACACCACGTCATCCCTCAACTGGAGGCACAGGTAATATCTGCAAGGGGAGAGAAAGGGATGAGAGGGCGAGGGACAGATAGAGAGGGGTGGGGAAAGAGAAGGGAGAGTGAAGGAAGGAGTTTGTGTCATCAGGAGAGAAAGGGATGAGAGGGCGAGGGACAGATAGAGAGGGGTGGGGAAAGAGAAGGGAGAGTGGAGGAAGGAGTTTGTGTCATCAGGAGAGAAAGGGATGAGAGGGCGAGGGACAGATAGAGAGGGGTGGGGAAAGAGAAGGGAGAGTGAAGGAAGGAGTTTGTGTCATCAGGAGAGAAAGGGATGAGAGGGCGAGGGACAGATAGAGAGGGGTGGGGAAAGAGAAGGGAGAGTGGAGGAAGGAGTTTGTGTCATCAGGAGAAAAAAGAGAAAGAGAGAAAGAGCGAGAAAGAGGTCAATGGAAATAATGCACACAGGACAGTATTTCATTGATAAAAATGTTTAATTTGTTATTATGCTTATATACACTGAGTATACCAAACATTACGAACACCTTCCTAATATTAAGGTCCATCCCCCCGGCCTCCCGAGTGGTGCAGTGGTCTAAGGCTAGCTGTGCCACTAGAGATTCTGTGTTCGAGTCCAGGCTCTGTCGCAGCCGGCCGGGAGAACCATGTGGCGGCGCACAATTGGCTCAGTGTCGTCTGGGTTAGGGGAGGGTTTGGCAGGCAGGGATGTCCTTGTCCCATCGTGCACTAGCGACTCCTGTGGCGGGCCGTGCTCAGTGCAAAACCCAGCAGCGTTGTAGCTGTTGACACAAACCGGTGTGACTGGCACCTACTACCATACCCCGTTCAAAGCCACTTCAATCTTTTGTCTTGTCCATTCACCCAAGGCTTAAAAATCCTTCTCTAACCTGTTTCCTCTCCTTCATCTACAGTGACTGAAGTTCACCTGGATTCACTTGTTCAGTCTATGTCATGAGAAGAGCAAGTGTCCTTAATGTTTTGCATACTCAGTGTATATCCCGAAAGTGGAACTATAGAAAGTGTCACCTTGTAATATCCTCAGACAGCTGTGCAGGGTCTGGAGGGTAGAACTTCACATTGAATGAAAAATTCCAGGCGGCTCCTGCAGTGTACAAAAACAGCCATTTAATTGAAATGACCCTTAAACAGCAGGAAAGAACCCAGATTGTGCCTTTAAGCCGGAGTAACTAGCATGCTGGCTAACTTTCAAACCACGCAGAGAAATAACGTTCAAAAAGCCATATTCTACACACCTCTGATCTGTTTCTTCATCTCCTTGGATTGGTCTAACCAGTTCTGGTTCAAGAGTTCAAGAGGACAGCGTTAATTCACGTCAAAACATGTTCAAAACACTCATAATTACACAGCAAAATCAACAAGACAAATTCCACCTTTTGGTTTTCGATGTCCCGGAATGTGATGCCAAAGTAGTCCTTTTCCAGGAGGTTGAGCTGCTCACACACTTTGTCAAATAACACATGGCCTCTCTCCCGTTTCTGCAGATAGAGACGAAACACTTAGATGAACCTACATTCTATTGTTCCTGAAATTATACATTGGACAGATGTATACTGCGGCATACAATTCTTCTGATCTCAAACCCCTCCTAAATGACAACGGCATCCCAACGCACTAAATTGTGATATATTCCTCGCACCGGTTCGGGAGTCGTTTAATGATGGATAGCTCTAAAGGAGAGAATCCACACGACTCAACTATACACAGGGGAAGAAGTCGCCTGTTAAAAAGGGCTCCACTCCCATTTCCCAGCATCACACCATTTTGTGTCACATCATGATGAGTGTCCTAATGTCTGCTACCTTGCCTGGCCCTCGCAGGGTGAGATCCAAGGCTCCCTGCCACCATGATATGTCAACCTGTGAGGCTCCCATTGCCTCTAAATAAGCAACATGCCTTAATGCTACGTAAAAATAGTCCAAAGAGGTGCTTATACTGAGCCGTGAAAAACTATTTGCCCCCTTTCTGATTTTCTCTATTTTTGCATTGTTTTGTGCATATTTTTGATACTGAATGTTATCAGATCTTCAACCCAAGCCTAACATGAGTTTACAAACAAGCCCTCAAAAATATGCTTATTTTATTTATTTAATTGACAGAGTTATGCAAGACCCAATGAGGAAAAGTAATTGCCCCATTAATAAAACCTTGAGCTGCAATGACTGTAACCAAATTATCAAGAAATATTGTATATATAATCAAATGCTCCTACTGCAGAATTATTTTACACCTGCGACGAACCTGGTATGTCCAAACATGTCACCTTGAAACAGAGAAAGATTGTGAGGGTTATTTTGTAGAGTGTTTCTGGAGTAAAAAGAGAACAAGGGTTTCAAAAGGGATCTTTGGCTGTCCCCATAGGAGAACCCTTTTTGGTTCCAGGTAGAAACCTTTTTTTGGTTTTTAGGTACAACTCCTTCTGTGGAAAGGGTTCAACATGGAACAGAAAAGGGTTCTACTTGGAACCAAAAAGGGTTCTTCAAAGGGCTCTCCTATGGGGGCAGCCGAAGAACCCTTTTAGGTTCTAGATAGCACCTTTTTTTCTAAGAGTGTTGCTAGGTTTGTTAAAACTGAGACAAACCAAGTCTCTGCAGCGTACCGTCACATCCCATTGGTCTCAGTTCAAGTGTCTTGACGTCCACAGAATCCTCTAAGACTCCGATAATTATCTCTCTCATCACGATCAGAGAGACAAAACTCCTCCAAGAAAAACACATCTGCTCCTTCTGTTGTCACTTCCTCTGAAAGCGTGGGATCAAAATGAATACTTGAGATGGGCTACACAGAAGTTGTGCCATTCAAGCCCACAATAAAGTACAAAACAACTGTGTGTGTGTGTGTGTGTGTGTGTGTGTGTGTGTGTGTGTGTGTGTGTGTGTGTGTGTGTGTGTGTGTGTGTGTGTGTGTGTGTGTGTGTGTGTGTGTGTGTGTGTGTGTGTGTGTGTGTGTGTGTGTGTGTGTGTGCGTGTATATATGCAGCAAGAAAATATAGGATGCAAGAAAATCACATATTTTTGTAAATGAGGAACATCTTATGGTAGGTCTCAGTGATTTACTGTGAAACGCAGTCAAGCCATTTTCCAGGTCGTAAGGCCTCTTGGGAAGCCACTTAACCATTGTAACCTCCTTAAACAATGACCAGTAATAATCTACGCTTCAGGCAACTGCCAAAATGAAGGAAACACTTGGGGGAAACAAAGTATATTGAAAGCAGGTGCGACCACACAGGTGTGGTTCCTGGGTCAATTAAGCAATTAACATCCCATCATGCTTAGGGTCATGTATAAAACGCCCAGTTGCCTATTATTCTGGCTTTGAAGAATCTATGCCAAGGCACATTGAAGAATCATACTTCCAGACAATTGAAGAATCTATGCCAAGGCACATTGAAGCTGTTCTGGCGGCTGGTGGTGGCCCAATGCCATTAAGACACTTTAGGTTAGTGTTTCCTTTATTTTGGCAGTTACCTGTATGTGAATTAGCCTTGGGCAGCCAGCGGCTAACGCTAAAGAACATCCGCTCTCTGCAGCCTCAATTTCCCTTCCAGAAGGAGCACTTCGATCTCACTCACTGTATGAGTGATCAAAACAACATCCCCAAAGCTACAAACAATGCAGCTACTGAACCACAAGGACAAAGAGAGATGGAGAGAAAAATATGTTTTCACTTCCCTATCCGCCACGTCACGACATCCATTACTAGGAGTGTTATTGTGGCATTGATGGGGGCTGATGGATAGTTAATTGGAATGCTGTTTGTGTGGTAGGTCAGAGCACATTGATGAGTCAGACCATTTGGACCAGAAGAAGAGTGGCACGTCACTGCGAGAGAGGAGGGGACGTCATGCCATCATCCCCCTCTCTTTTTATCCCCTCAGTGAACTATCTGTCCCTCTCTCTGTTCTCCACTCTTTTTATCCCCTCAATGAACTCTGTCCCTCTCTCGCCCCCTCGATCCTTCTCCACTTTCCTCTCTTGCCTCAAGTCTTTCCACTCTCCTCTCTCTTCTGACCTCTATCCCCCTCCTCTCTTCTGACCTCTATCCCCCTCCTCTCTTCTGACCTCTATCCCCCTCCTCTCTTCTGACCTCTATCCCCCTCCTCTCTTCTGACCTCTATCCCCCTCCTCTCTTCTGACCTCTATCCCCCTCCTCTCTTCTGACCTCTATCCCCCTCCTCTTCTGACCTCTATCCCCCTCCTCTTCTGACCTCTGACCTCTATCCCCCTCCTCTCTTCTGACCTCTATCCCCCTCCTCTCTTCTGACCTCTATCCCCCTCCTCTCTTCTGACCTCTATCCCCCTGCCCCCTCACTCGTCGCCCTGCCCCCTCTCGCTCTTCCCCCTGCCCCCTCTCTCTTCCCCCTGCCCCCCCCCCGTCTCTCCTCTGTCCTCTCTGCTGGGAACAGAGCCAGTCAATTATCACTGCAGCACATTAAGCCTGGGGCCACACCCCTCTCTCCGCCGTGTCACATTCCCATGGCCACCAACACCAAGCGACCAACCGAACGACTGGGCCAACCGGCCACAATGCTCTATCATCTTTTTCCATTGGACGTTCTGACTAATCTGTCTAAATCCAGCCTAGGGCTCAAACTGCACTAAGTAGATTGGTTTCTCTCCAGTTTTTGTCTGACAGAGTTTGCTGGAAGCTACAGAACAGAGTCTCTGGAGACAAAACATTAAATATATAGGACAGGACAGATTTATACAGAGTGACGGATGACGTCTGCTTAGAAGCCAAACGTCAAATTGACCCCAAAAGCTCTGTCTAGACGTGGTGGGGGCAGGGGTGTTTATCAATGTAAACAGACAGTATTAGGTCTAAGGGGTGTTTATCAATGTAAACAGACAGTATTAGGTCTAAGGGGAGTTTATCAATGTAAACAGACAGTATTAGGTCTAAGGGGAGTTTACTACAATACTGTTTAAAGCAGAGTCAATTCCATAGTCTTTAATTATGTTAAGATCAGAGAATACAGGAAATAAAGGAAGAGCCAAGCATGAAGATGAGCTTCTAATAGAACAATACGATTCATGTCCACCCATCCTGTAAACTGGTGAACTTGTAGAAGGAAAGGTCATTGGATCAGCATGATAAAAAACAACCTCAAGCAAACTTGTATTTTTAAGGGTTCATCTGTCAAAGAGATCTCAGTCTCAGTATGACTCCCTGATAAAATAAAGAGATCTCAGTCTCAGTATGACTCCCTGATAAAATAAAGAGATCTCAGTCTCAGTATGACTCCCTGATAAAATAAAGAGATCTCAGTCTCAGTATGACCTGATAAAATAAAGAGATCTCAGTCTCAGTATGACTCCCTGATAAAATAAAGAGATCTCAGTCTCAGTGACTAAAATAAAGAGATCTCAGTCTCAGTATGACTCCCTGATAAAATAAAGAGATCTCATGTCTCTCAGTCTCATGACTCCCTGATAAAATAAAGAGATCTCAGTCTCAGTATGACTCCCTGATAAAATAAAGAGATCTCAGTCTCAGTATGACTCCCTGATAAAATAAAGAGATCTCAGTCTCAGTATGACTCCCTGATAAAATAAAGAGATCTCAGTCTCAGTATGACTCCCTGATAAAATAAAGAGATCTCAGTCTCTGTATGACTCCCTGATAAAATAAAGAGATCTCAGTCTCTGTATGACTCCCTGATAAAATAAAGAGATCTCAGTCTCAGTATGACTCCCTGATAAAATAAAGGTTAAATAAAGAAATATCAGTGAGACTAACTTTGATACATTAAGGTCCTGCCGTCTCTGACCACCCCATCTCTATCTCTGGTGAACTCTGCCACACACACACACAGTTACTGTATCACACACACACACACACACACACACACACACACACACACACACACACACACACACACACACACACACACACACACACACACACACACACACACACACACACACACACACACACACACACACACACACACACACACACACTTACTGTATCACAACCGGCCATGATTGGGAGTCCCATAGGGCGGCGCACAATAGGGCCAGCGTCGTTAGGGTTTGGCCAGTGTTGGCCGTCAATGTAAATAGGAATTTGTTCTTAACTGACTTGTCGAGTTAAATAAAAGTGAAATAATTTTAAATAAATAAAAACCTACCTCCTAAACTCCTCTCCCCAAACAGCGAAACAAACCCACCTCCACCATGCAGGTGTAGGCGGAGCCATCAAGCAGGGTGACCTTGCACTGCATGTTCCTGGAGCTGCGGACACTCCGTCCTCCACCGGGAGACCTGGACAGCTTACTGGTGGACGACCTGTACGAGGTCCTGTCCTCCTCCGCCTGCGATGGCTCCAGCTGATTCCCCTGTGGGACCACGCCTCCCTCCGCTCTCTCGTCGCCGTTCTGGACAGGGGGGCACATGTTTTAACACAGCACCGTAGGCATGTTGAAGAGCTATGATTATGATCATGTGTTGTTTTGGACCAAACAGGTTGTGGCACAAATGGTCAAGTGGAATAAATAGTTGGTTTGCCGGATAAATCTGACAGGAAAGTTCAGAGAAAATATTTGGACACTTGTTTATTATCATGTGGGTGTTTGATATTGTATCAAATGTTTATGTGACTTCCATTCAAATTCAACCATTTAAATAGAATATAAAATCCTTTTCCTAATTCACTTCCTGTATGACGATGACGGTGCGTATTTTGTGGGTGTGGCTAACCTGCTCTTTCCTGACAGGCGTGCTGTGGGCGGCAGCCGGGGGAAAAGAGTCCGCCTCCAGTGGCGGAGCCGCACTGGCCTCCTGCTGGTCCGCGCTAGACTCTGAATTTGGTTCTGTCGTCATGGCGATTCACCCTACGACACAGGAAATAAAAACACACAACATGAGACGGGAGAATTTGGACGGAGAAAACAGGTACAACACATTGCCCTTATACATGTCCGCATGTCTAGCTACAACTCAGACCCAACTCGTTTATAAGAATACGCTATAATAATAAACTGAATACTTTGTGCATAGATTCAAAATGACAGCTTACGCTCTTAGATATAAAGTGCTAACTGAAATAGAAAGGGTTCTTCGGGTTGTCCCCATAGGATAACCCTTTGAAGAACCCTTTTTGATTCCAGATAGAATCGTTTTGGTTCCAAGCAGAACCCTTTTGGGTTTACATAGGGTTTCCACATAGGGTTCAACATGGAACCCAAAAGAGTTCTACCTGGAACCAAAAAAAGGTTCTCCTATGGGGACAGCCGAAAGAACCCTTTCGGAACCCTTTTATCTAAGAGTGTACAGCAATGCAGGGATATCATCATATTGACAACCACCACATCGTCCATCTGAGGAGCACTTCCTTATATGTGTCAAAAGATGAATATGGGATAAATCAAGAACAACCTGCATGAAGTACAATTCCTCCCTGCCAATGCCAAACATATCTAGGGCAGCTGCCATGATAAGAAACACTTGATGTGAAAGTCAGCATTGATTTGACTACTGATGTATTTGACATAGCTTCAAGGTTGAAACAGAGGTGCCACTACAGTACTTCTCTCCGTAATAAAGCTTGTTTGAGACAGCAGTGATTAAACTGTGATTAAAATGATTGAAGAGTTGTGAGAAACTCCCACTCACCCCAGCACTAATATGTCTCAATGTGTCATTGTGACAGTCCGTCAGTTTTCCCCAAGTGTCTTTCAAATTCAAATAAAGTCACGTGTAACTGGCAACTATAGCAGTCCACTACAATTTACAGTACTATATTTATGATACGCAAAAATATGGCTGCCATTTTCCGTCGGCAAACCATAAAAGGACTTAGATTTTGTGCATATGGGTTCCACTGAGTACACACTACTGGTCAAATAACTACTGGTCAGATAACTACTGGTCAGATAACTACTGGTCAGATAACTACTGGTCAGATAACTACTGGCCAGATAACTACTGGCCAGATAACTACTGGCCAGATAACTACTGGTCAGATAACTACTGGTCAGATAACTACTGGTCAGATAACTACTGGTCAGATAACTACTGGTCAGATAACTACTGGTCAAATAACTACTGGTCAATAACTACTGGTCAATAACTACTGGCCAAATAACTACTGGTCAATAACTACTGGCCAGATAACTACTGGCCAGATAACTACTGGCCAGATAACTACTGGCCAGATAACTACTGGCCAGATAACTACTGGTCAGATAACTACTGGTCAATAACTACTGGTCAATAACTACTGGTCAATAACTACTGGTCAATAACTACTGGTCAATAACTACTGGTCAGATAACTACTGGTCAGATAACTACTTGTCAAATATATTCAGCTTAAAGGACGAAGTAAGGTAAAAATATAAAATGCTTATTTCCAAAAGCAAAAAAACACTTCAGTCCATTACAGTTCATTTGACACCATATCAACAACCTATTAGCATTTTATGATTCCGATGTGCTAACTTCACATGAATCACTGTGAATATGTATTAGTGTCATTCATGACATATCGCTGCTGTAATGAATCTGCGAGGGAGACGTTAGTATGTGAACTTTGGCCTGCATGGCTGGACAGACGGACGGACGGACGCGCGCACACACACGCACACACACGCACACACACGCACACACACACACACACACGCCCGTGGCAGGGTTGTCATAGCTGTTGATGCCCTGTCAGTCATAGTTAAAGTTCTATGTGCCCCACAACACGGGACAAAAATATACGATTCAAACCACAACACGGGACAAAATATACGATTCAAACCACAACACGGGACAAAATATACGATTCAAACCACAACACGGGACAAAAATATACGATTCAAACCACAACACGGGACAAAATATACGATTCAAACCACAACACGGGACAAAATATACGATTCAAACCACAACATGGGACAAAAACATACAATTCAAACCACAACACGGGACAAAAATATACGATTCAAACCACAACACGGGACAAAATTATAATAATTCAAACCACAACACGGGACAAAATATACGATTCAAACCACAACATAGGACAAAATATACGATTCAAACCACAACATGGGACAAAATATACGATTCAAACCACAACATGGGACAAAATATACGATTCAAACCACAACATGGGACAAAAACATACAATTCAAACCACAACATGGGACAAAATTATAATAATTCAAACCACAACACGGGACAAAAATATACGATTCAAACCACAACACGGGACAAAATTATAATAATTCAAACCACAACACGGGACAAAAATATACGATTCAAACCACAACACGGGACAAAAATATACGATTCAAACCACAACACGGGACAAAAATATACGATTCAAACCACAACACGGGACAAAATATACGATTCAAACCACAACACGGGACAAAATATACGATTCAAACCACAACACGGGACAAAATATACGATTCAAACCACAACACGGGACAAAATATACGATTCAAACCACAACACGGGACAAAATATACGATTCAAACCACAACATGGGACAAAAACATACAATTCAAACCACAACATGGGACAAAATTATAATAATTCAAACCACAACACGGGACAAAAATATACGATTCAAACCACAACACGGGACAAAAATATACGATTCAAACCACAACACGGGACAAAAATATACGATTCAAACCACAACACGGGACAAAATTATAATAATTCAAACCACAACACGGGACAAAAATATACGATTCAAACCACAACACGGGACAAAAATATACGATTCAAACCACAACATAGGACAAAATATACGATTCAAACCACAACATGGGACAAAATATACGATTCAAACCACAACACGGGACAAAATATACGATTCAAACCACAACATAGGACAAAATATACGATTCAAACCACAACATGGGACAAAATATACGATTCAAACCACAACATGGGACAAAATATACGATTCAAACCACAACATGGGACAAAAACATACAATTCAAACCACAACATGGGACAAAATTATAATAATTCAAACCACAACACGGGACAAAAATATACGATTCAAACCACAACATAGGACAAAATATACGATTCAAACCACAACATGGGACAAAATATACGATTCAAACCACAACACGGGACAAAATATACGATTCAAACCACAACATGGGACAAAAACATACAATTCAAACCACAACATGGGACAAAATTATAATAATTCAAACCACAACACGGGACAAAAATATTTTTTTTACGATTCAAACCACAACACAGGACAAAATTATAATAATTCAAACCACAACATGGGACAAAATACGATTCAAACCACAATGGGACAAAAATATACCAAACCACAACACGGGACAAAAATATACGATTCAAACCACAACACGGGACAAAAATATACGATTCAAACCACAACACGGGACAAAAATATACGATTCAAACCACAACACGGGACAAAAATATACGATTCAAACCACAACACGGGACAAAAATATACGATTCAAACCACAACACGGGACAAAAATATACGATTCAAACCACAACATGGGACAAAATTATAATAATTCAAACCACAACTTGGGACAAAATTAGAATAATTCAAACCACAACATGGGACAAAAATATACGATTCAAACCACAACACGGGACAAAAATATACGATTCAAACCACAACATGGGACAAAATTATAATAATTCAAACCACAACTTGGGACAAAATTAGAATAATTCAAACCACAACACGGGACAAAAATATACGATTCAAACCACAACACGGGACAAAAATATACGATTCAAACCACAACACGGGACAAAAATATACGATTCAAACCACAACATGGGACAAAATTATAATAATTCAAACCACAACTTGGGACAAAATTAGAATAATTCAAACCACTTCTCTTAACTCACGGATGTTTTACAAATGACCCCACAATGAACCAAATATTTTAGTTTTTTTTACTCAGTTTCAACAATATTTTAGTCACAGTGTCAAATATCAGACAAGGCCAGGTACATACTGTTGGGTCAAAATTGAGGTGAAGACAGATGCACACACACCCCCACCAACAAAGGGCCCCTACCAGGGTTGGGGAGTAACACACATGTACAAGTAATGGTGCAACTGCTGTTGGCATCCAAAGATGATCCAAATTGAATAAACGCTTGGAGGTAAGGATGAGAGCAGTGGTTTAGCATACAGGCGATACGGATATAATTGAGCTATTTGCTCCTTACGGATTGTGGTTGTTGTGGATGGCTGTTCACAAATCTAAATGTGTATTTAAACTCAATTATGGTTGAATTCAAGACCTTTAAGCTGCCTGTCAATCATTGTTTTTGAAACCAGATGGACAGCCAGTGAAAAATGCACTCTTGTAACAGATACACAGTGGGGATCCCAGCCTACGGAATAATAGTGGGGCTTTTATTGCTCAATCTAATTCATGCTGATAAAAATATAAATCCATAGGCCTAATGGACACACGCTCAAACTTGCATGCTTTGGATACATTTAAAGGGGCAATCTGTATTTGCTGTGTCCATTTTTGGATTTATAAATTATATTTAAATATATCCAATGATTCTTAAAGAATATAATTTATAAATGCCTCATGAGTTTAATTCAACTGGCATACCTAATCAGAACCCAAAATACAAACTTGTTTTTCTCCAACATTTGTAAACATTGGAAATATAAACAAACACTGTATAGCCTCATAACATGGTTATAACAATAATTTTGATATCATGGATGGTCAGTCCTTGCGTGCACAGCTGTCTATTAATCTGAGAGTGGTTACAACAAAATCCTAAACAACAGAGTGGGGCTGGCTAATAAATCCTTTGTTTTGGGATTATGCTTAGGTAAAACAATTAGGCTAATCTTTACTTCCATATTTCCAAGTCCTATTCTTGAAGATTAAGGGGTATAATATTTATTGTAATTCTGATAGACATTGGTTTTTAATGTAAAGATATAATTTAAACATATTATTATATGCAATAGAAAGCGATGGGTTAGAAGAAGCCTACATAACCAACCTATAAAGTGAAATGTAACATCCGTATATGACCAGATATGTCAACTTTAACATTGATTTATCCTGCAATAGATGTCGTTCAACTGGTAACATACATTTTTGTCTTCTTCTAATGCCTCTTAAGGGGAAAGTAATCTAAAAGTAACTGAATGTAATCAGATTACGTTACTGAGTTTGGGTAATCCAAAAGTTACGTTACTGATTTCATATTTTGGACAGGTAACTAGTAACTGTAACTAACGGATTACATTTAACCTACGCAACCCTGGCCACTGCGGCCCGTGGCAGTCAGAGTATACGGGGTTCATCAGGTACTACTGAAACAGACCATGTGCTTTACTGAGAAACCAACGCGATGTTGCACTGAAGTTGTTTGACCATTTTTACAAAAACAAACTCTCAGCAACACGTCATGAACTGGTGTTGAACTCACTGCATTCATTTCATAATGCATTCATTCAATTAAATGCTCACCATTGCAAAACTATAGCCACTACAAAGACCGCCGAGGTCCACCCAACTACACATCCCCTAGTCAGTCTTTCCAGAGCATTCAACAGAAGGCTTATCCTTGCAGGGTTGTAAATGGACTCCGTGGGGTGTAAGCCTGTGGAACCTTCCCTTGGTTTAATCGACTATCTGTAATATAGGTCAGTGTGCACTGTTGGCCAGGCAGCATGATGTCACACCATAAGCTCTCCCTCTGTTTATTTCAACCAAACAGGTGACAGATTAGAGCAGGCCAGCTAGAAGGACCCCGTTGGCATGGAAACTATTGGTAGGCAATAAAAACGCCAATACCAAAGACCAACCTCCAAAATGACTTTTAGTGATTCTTTTTGTATATCCGACCTGCTTCAGTGTGGATGTTGTCAGCGGATGTTTGTAAAAGCTGGAAGGGTGTGATGCAGACTTAGCATTGATTTGACAAGAGGCTCCACCTGAGTGTGCCTGTTGTCAAATTAAACAAAATTCTAGAGAAAGATAGCTAATTTCTGATCTAGATTAGAACATAGGCCTGATGCAAATGATCCTAATAATGTAAATTATAATCAACAATGCCTGGATAGAAATGAGAACAACGTAACATTGCGGTGAGTTTCTGGTCAGATATTAGCATTGATTTGTAAAGACGCTCCACCTGCCAGTGTGGATGTTGTCAGATATTAGCATTGATTTGTAAAGACGCTCCACCTGCCAGTGTGGATGTTGTCAGATATTAGCATTGATTTGTAAAGACGCTCCACCTGCCAGTGTGGATGTTGTCAGATATTAGCATTGATTTGTAAAGACGCTCCACCTGCCAGTGTGGATGTTGTCAGATATTAGCATTGATTTGTAAAGACGCTCCACCTGCCAGTGTGGATGTTGTCAGATATTAGCATTGATTTGTAAAGACGCTCCACCTGCCAGTGTGGATGTTGTCAGATATTAGCATTGATTTGTAAAGACGCTCCACCTGCCAGTGTGGATGTTGTCAGATATTAGCATTGATTTGTAAAGACGCTCCACCTGCCAGTGTGGATGTTGTCAGATATTAGCATTGATTTGTAAAGACGCTCCACCTGCCAGTGTGGATGTTGTCAGATATTAGCATTGATTTGTAAAGACGCTCCACCTGCCAGTGTGGATGTTGTCAGATATTAGCATTGATTTGTAAAGACGCTCCACCTGCCAGTGTGGATGTTGTCAGATATTAACAAACAAATCACACTGAATTTTTGAATACTAAAAATGCTCATTAGAACATGATCCATTTTTTTTTTAAACTAGACAACGTTTCCCTCACTTGCATAACCTTAGCTTCATTAGTCTAACGGTGACTGCAAATATTGTATAATCCATTCCAATTAACATATAGAGAAAGAATGTGTATTTTCTTCAAAACAATAGACACATTTCTCTAAACATTACAGAAAATAGTGCATTGACAAGGCAAAGAACTAAACGTCAGGGGATAATTCAAACAGGTAAAAAGAGTGTCCTTGAGCGGATAGAATCTAATAGAATTTACGGCCACATTAAACCAGGGCAGTAGACTTTGAAATTAACCGCTCTGATTTGTGGCCTTTTGACTTGTGCTGATGGGGAAACGGATATCTCTCCAAAGGTAAAGTCGGAAGGGTAAAAGTGGGGAGTGGAACATCCTTTTTAACTACTTCTACAGTCTGATGTAGGAGTAGCAATGAGTCTGCTGGAAGAGTAGTGATGTGTCTGCTGTAGGAGTAGTGATGAGTCTGCTGTAGGAGTAGCGATAAGTCTGCTGTAGGAGTAGTGATAAGTCTGCTGTAGGAGTAGTGATGAGTCTGATGTAGGAGTAGCAATGAGTCTGCTGTAGGAGTAGTGATAAGTCTGCTGTAGGAGTAGTAATGAGTCTGCTGTAGGAGTAGTGATGAGTCTGCTGTAGGAGTAGTAATGAGTCTGCTGGAAGAGTAGTGATGAGTCTGCTGTAGGAGTAGTAATGAGTCTGCTGGAAGAGTAGTGATGAGTCTGCTGGAAGAGTAGTGATGAGTCTGCTGTAGGAGTAGTAATGAGTCTGCTGTAGGAGTAGTAATGAGTCTGCTGGAAGAGTAGTGATGAGTCTGCTGGAAGAGTAGTGATGAGTCTGCTGTAGGAGTAGTAATGAGTCTGCTGGAAGAGTAGTGATGAGTCTGCTGTAGGAGTAGTGATGAGTCTGCTGGAAGAGTAGTGATGAGTCTGCTGTAGGAGTAGTAATGAGTCTGCTGGAAGAGTAGTGATGAGTCTGCTGTAGGAGTAGTAATGAGTCTGCTGGAAGAGTAGTGATGAGTCTGCTGTAGGAGTAGTAATGAGTCTGCTGGAAGAGTAGTGATGAGTCTGATGTAGGAGTAGTAATGAGTCTGCTGGAAGAGTAGTGATGAGTCTGCTGTAGGAGTAGTAATGAGTCTGCTGTAGGAGTAGTGATGAGTCTGCTGTAGGAGTAGTGATGAGTCTGCTGGAGGAGTAGTGATGAGTCTGCTGTAGGAGTAGTAATGAGTCTGCTGGAAGAGTAGTGATGAGTCTGCTGTAGGAGTAGTAATGAGTCTGCTGTAGGAGTAGTGATAAGTCTGCTGTAGGAGTAGTGATAAGTCTGCTGTAGGAGTAGTAATGAGTCTGCTGTAGGAGTAGTGATGAGTCTGCTGTAGGAGTAGTGATGAGTCTGCTGTAGGAGTAGTGATGAGTCTGCTGTAGGAGTAGTGATGAGTCTGCTGTAGGAGTAGTGAAGGGAATGAGCTCAATAAACCCTACATTCCAGGCTGAAATTACCTATATTAGTGTGTGTGTGTGTGTGTGTGTGTGTGTGTGTGTGTGTGTGTGTGTGTGTGTGTGTGTGTGTGTGTGTGTGTGTGTGTGTGTGTGTGTGTGTGTGTGTAGCTCTACAGACCCTCTCTAATGTAAATCGGGGATTTGTGGATCATAGAAATGCTATGTGTGGTACTCTAAATAGCCAAAAGTGCCTGTCAAACATCTCATTCCAAAATCATGGGCATTAATATGGAGTTTGTCCCCCCTTTGCTGTTATAACAGCCTCCACTCCTCTGGGAAGGCTTTCCACTAGATGTTGGAACATTGCTGTTATAACAGCCTCCACTCCTCTGGGAAGGCTTTCCACTAGATGTTGGAACATTGCTGCGGGGACTCCCACAAGAGCATTAGTGAGATTGTGCGCTGATGTTGGGCGATTAGGCCTGGCTTGCATTCGGCGTTCCAATCCATCCCAAAGGTTCTCGATTGGGTTGCAGGCCAGCAAGTTCTTCCACACAGATTTCGACAGACCATTTCTGTATGGCCATTGCTTTGTGCACGGGGGCATTGTCATGCTGAAACAGGAAAGGGCCTTCCCCAAACTGTTGCCACAAAGTTGGAAGCACAGAATTCTCTAGAATGCCATTGTATGATGTGGCGTTAAGATTTCCCTTCACTGGAAGTGAGGGGTCTGAACCATGAAAAACAGCCCCAGACCATTATTCCTCCTCCACCAAACTTTACAGTTGACACTGTGCATTGGGGCAGGTAGCGTTCTCTTGCATCTGCCAAACCTAGATTAGTCCGTCGGACTGCCAGATGGTGAGGCGTGATTCATCACTCCAGAGAACGCGTTTCCACTGCGCCAGAGTCCATTGGCGGCCAGCTTTACACCACTCCAGCCGACCCTTGGCATTGAGCATGTTTTTCTTAGGCATGTGTGTGGCTGCTCGGCCATGGAAACCCATTTCATGAAGCTCCAGACGAACAGTTATTGTGGTGACGTTGCTTCCAGGGGCAGTTTGGAACTCGGTAATAAGTGTTGCAACCGAGGACAGACAATTTTTACGTGCTACGCGATTCAGCACTCTGCAGTCCCATTCTGTGAGCTTGTGTCGCCTACCACTTCGCGGCTGAGCCGTTGTTGCTCCTAGATGTTTCCATTTCACAATAACAGCACTTACAGTTGACCGGGGCAGCTCTAGCAGGGCAGACATTTGACGAACTGACTTGTTGGAAAAGGTGGCATCCTATGACGGTACCATGTTGAAAGTCACTGAGCTCCTCAGTAAGGCCATTCTACTGCTAATGTTTGTCTATGGAGATTGCATGGCGGTGTGCTTGATTTTTATACACCTGTCAGCAAAGCGTGTGGCTGAAATAGCTAAATCCACTAATTCTAAGGGGTGTCCACATACTTTTGTATATATAGTGTATATCGCCATACTGATAATTGGACCTAGCCAGCTCATACTCTCACTTTTAACAGGACAGTTTTGTTGGAGCCCATCGTTTTATTCTTGTTTTTAACCAATGGGTAGGCTTTTACGTCACTGCTAGAATTTGGGAAAACATTTGTGATAGAGAAGAAAAAAGCTGACAAAAGCTGAGGGCAATCTCATCTCAATCACACTTTTACACCAATTCAAACAAATGTTGGTAAACAGCAAGAAGGCAACAGCTTGGTTTCCTTTCTTTTCCCTCCGCCTCTCGTTTCTTTCAAAGATCTAAAAATATCCCCCAGCATGCTCCGTTTCTCAGAGGCTGATGGGTAATGATGTGAGTCACTCCGAACACTCTGCCAGAAGGGATGTTGGGATATGTTCTGAGACAGCTCCACTGACCCCAAGGGAACAATAAAATCCTCTAACATAGCCGTGAGGTGCTGGGGGATATTTTCAGATCTCTGAAAGAAGCATAGGATTGTCTTTCCCCATGTCACCTTTCTTCCATGGAGGGTCGGGGATGAAATCAGGCACTAAAAGTTAAAGAGATTTTGCAATTAAGTTAGGGCTGGGGTATATGGCCCAAATATCATATCACGGTATAAAAAAAATGGATGGTGTGACATTATTTGAAGGTATTTTGTTTTTTAATAATATAAGTTCTAAATGTGCTTTATGAATAGTGAGTGACCCTAAGATACTTTATGAGTAGTGACTGATCCTAAGGTACTTTATGAGTAGTGAGTGACCCTAAGGTACTTTATGAGTAGTGAGTGATCCTAAGGTACTTTATGAGTAGTGAGTGATCCTAAGGTACTTTATGAGTAGTGAGTGATCCTAAGGTACTTTGAGTAGTGAGTGACCCTAAGGTACTTTATGAGTAGTGAGTGACCCTAAGGTACTTTATGAGTAGTGAGTGATCCTAAGGTGCTTTATGAGTAGCGAGTGATCCTAAGGTACTTTATGAGTAGTGAGTGACCCTAAGGTACTTTATGAGTAGTGAGTGACCCTGAGGTACTTTATGAGTAGTGAGTGATCCTAAGGTACTTTATGAGTAGTGAGTGATCCTAAGGTTGCAACACATTCATTCTAAGTGATTTCAATTAGTCTTTCTCCATTCTAATTGGTTTATACTGTTCAATTCAACTTCAACCCAAAACCATTTTCTGTATTTCCTGCACTCTTGAGATCATTTTCACACTGCCACGTAGTGCTGCACGATACAATCTAGGCCTTTAAAAAAATAAAAAATGTTGCAATGTCTTGCGATTTAGAGCAAAAGACTTGGGTGAACTGTTGGAATCATGGAAATAGAATGACTATTGTAATTTTAGTAAGAATATGATAGTGGTCACTTTGCATACAGTGTTGTTTGACATGACAATGGAATTGCCAGGGAGGAGTTAATGTGACAGGTTAGGACCAAAGTGTTGGTAAGCGTTTCCTAGGGGACCCTATAATCTTTGGCTACATTGATTGTTTTCTCTTAGCTACTTCAAGTAGCTAACATAGTCATGCCTTACGTATTCCTCTTTGATTTAGAAGATACTGTTGCACAAACTACATGCTGATTTGGGTCTACACCATCACTGGTATTATCAGGATGTATAGCTAATTGGTTTGCTCTGACTCAGTAAATGTATTTGCTAGCTATCTAGCCAGCAGACTAGCAATTAGCATTAGTGGCTAACAAGATTTAGACCCAACTTGCTAAGAAAAAATGTATGAAACACAAATTAATAGTGTAATTATAGAACGCTAGAGGATTTATAATAAGCAAAGTGAAAACAGCATCGTTGTCGGCATCATTGTTGCATGCGCTGCGTTGACCATGCAGACTGAACCGAAGTGTCACCTGGTAGAGGAACAACAAATGAGCTCGTTGAGTGACAGGGGGCGGGGCTAGGTCTGTGTGGAAAGCGGCGTGGAGAAAGCCAGAGCAGAGAGATGACTCAAGTGGCGGAGTAAAATATAAAAACGGACATTTACACACGGCATATCACATCAAACAAACATCCCACATCCCCCCCCCCCCACCACCTTTATTTAACCAGGTAGGCAAGTTGAGAACAAGTTCTCATTTACAATTGCGACCTGGCCAAGATCAAGCAAAGCAGTTTGACACACAACAACACAGACTTACACATGGAGTAAAACAAACATACAGTCAATAATACAGTAGAAAATAAGTCTATATACAATGTGAGCAAATGAGGTGAGATAAGGGAGGTAAAGGCAAAAAAAAGGCCTGGTTTGTGATATTTGTCTTTTTTTAAACTCTCAATATTACAATTATTCATAAAGAAACAACGAAAATGGATGTTCTGAGTCCATGTCAACGCTTAAATCACTCCAGAATACCATTTTTTGTTTTGTTGTGTAATTCCCCTTTAAATGCTTTCTCGCTGTGCAAGGACATTCTTCTCTTCACCGTATTACTACTGTAGGTTTAATGGTGTCACGGATCCCTCCGGAACTTTCATCACGCACACTATTCCCACTGATTAGTATTTGTATATATATATGTGCCCTTTGGTTTCCACGGTCTTGTCGATTATTGTTCCAATGTCCGTTGGTGCGTGTGAGTACCTGTGCTGTATGTTTTGGACTTGTGGATTGCACAGATGATTATGGGTTTCACCCCATGTGGTAATCATTGTGCTAGTGTTATTTTTTCAAGGTAGTCCTCACTCTTTTGTTTGGGTTTCAGTCCCGTGTTTTGTGTACATGTTTGTTTGGTCTTCATCCCCGTGTTTTGTGTACATGTTTGTTTGGTCTTCATCCCCGTGTTTTGTGTACATGTTTGTTTGGTCTTCATCCCCGTGTTTTGTGTACATGTTTGTTTGGTCTTCATCCCCGTGTTTTGTGTACATGTTTGTTTGGTCTTCATCCCCGTGTTTTGTGTATGTTTGTTTGGTCATGTTTGTTTGGTCTTCATCCCCGTGTTTTGTGTACATGTTTGTTTGGTCTTCATCCCCGTGTTTTGTGTACATGTTTGTTTGGTCTTCATCCCCGTGTTTTGTGTACATGTTTGTTTGGTCTTCATCCCCGTGTTTTGTGTACATGTTTGTTTGGTCTTCATCCCCGTGTTTTGTGTACATGTTTGTTTGGTCTTCATCCCCGTGTTTTGTGTACATGTTTGTTTGGTCTTCATCCCCGTGTTTTGTGTACATGTTTGTTTGGTCTTCATCCCCGTGTTTTGTGTACATGTTTGTTTGGTCTTCATCCCCGTGTTTTGTGTACATGTTTGTTTGGTCTTCATCCCCGTGCCTTTACACGACATGCCGTAATTTGGGCCAAATAAAAAAAGCTATTACGCATTCCTGTGCCTGTCTCCCGAATCATTTATGCCAACGTGACAAATGGAATATGGCCCTGAGTTATAGGCTTATGTTAAAAGGATGGCCTCCATCCATAGCAAGTAAATTCCACTTGTGTTACTAGTACTACTTAGTTATACAAGATGGGCTGACATTGCTTCAGTACAAATGATGTGCTCTAACTACAACATTCGTAAAATACAGCACTGAAGAGATGTCATACAACATGTAGGCTACTGTGCACCATATTTCCATAAAACACAATCACTATTGTTACACCGTGATAAAATTAGCCTGGGAGAGAAAAAAAGACAAAAGTGTCCATTGCTGTGGCAGTTACTATGGCAGGATTACAGATAGTCCAGGCTAAACAGAAGATTACAGATAGTCCAGGCTAAACAGATGATTACAGATAGTCCAGGCTAAACAGAGGACTACAGATAGTCCAGGCTAAACAGAGGATTACAGATAGTCCAGGCTAAACAGAGGACTACAGATAGTCCAGGCTAAACAGAGGATTACAGATAGTCCAGGCTAAACAGAGGATTACAGATAGTCCAGGCTAAACAGAGGATTACAGATAGTCCAGGCTAAACAGAGGATTACAGATAGTCCAGGCTAAACCGAGGATTACAGATAGTCCAGGCTAAACAGAGGGAGTTTGGTTCAGCACAGCAGTCTTCTGTTGGATTAATATTGCAACAGCAGAGTCAGACATTACTGCCGAACAAGAAAATAGAACAAGAAAGATCGTGTCACCCATGAAGGTCAGGAAACCCTTTCTGATACAGGAAATTATAATCATAAAATGTTGTAAATGTAGCCATACTGTATATTTGCTTGAAATATCATGAACATTTGACATTTCTCTATCTTCGTAGTAAGCAGAAATATGAATTATTCAAGCCATCATTTGAAGGTAATTTATTTCTCAGAGGAGTAAAAATATTTCAACCAGAATTAGTCAACTTTCATGGCCAATGAAGGTGAAAACCAACAATGATCAAAGGGAGAAAGTCAAGAGATTTTCCTCACAGAGACAAAACCCAGTAGTTCCTCAAAAAAATAACATGTTATCTAAAACAAATGGGTAGCTTCTCCAACCTCTGGTGGAAACTGATGTATGGTATTTTGCACACAAGTCCCAGGGGAAAATGTCTCTCTGGGCTACCATTGTGGCATGAATGAATGAATATTCTCTCTCTCTCCCACTCTCCCTCCCCAGTTGGGGCCTAAAATTAGCAAGGCTGTCAATACAGACCGGGTTGAGCATAGCTGTGCAGAGAATCCCAGTGTGTACTGGGATCTGTTACACTACAATCTATAGTCTGTGACTCAGCCCAGCGAAACTATCTCCGACATGCGTCCTTCTCTCCACTCACAGCTGGAATGCAAACAGCTGTTTGAAAAAGATGGCACCGCTCTGACATTTACTGGCTTACTGTATCCGGAGTGTACTTATCAAAAGTCTGTCTCTCTGCCTGAGGTACTGTCTGACTCTTCTAGAGAACATATAGCATCAAACTATGGGCTGTCTTCAAGTCAGACACAGCTGGGTTCAAATGGTGTTTGTTTTCATTCAAATACTCAAGCTGCGTTTAATTGAGTTATTCTGGTGAAAATGGAATAGCCACAGAAGTGGAAACCTCACCCATTCAGCACTCCGGGCAGTCTCAATCAAATGCTCAAAGTATCTAAAAGCAAAAAAACTCCTCTGACTAGACAGCATCTGAACCCTTCTTCCCCTATCTCTATTTAAAGCACAGAGACTACCAACAGCCTATGTCCCCTCTTCAAATAGAATTTTATCTTACACTTGCTCTCTCCACCTTGCTGTTCTCTCTTGAATTACTCCCAAAGGCCCAGATTGTCTCCTTCAATTTGATTGCTTTCTTCTCCGTATGGCATCTCCCTTAATCTTACTGTTCCACCAATGGTACCGGTGTGCCGGCAGAGTTCAGAGAGCCGCTCCAGACAATTACCCAGTTCACCGCAGCAGCTGGTCCTCTTTACCAAAGAGCCCTTCAATTTAACCAGCCAGCAGCCCGCACAGAGGCAGGATTCTCCCCCAGACCTCACAGGGAGAGGGGGGGGGGGGGGGGTGTACAGTTGAATAAACGCACTGAGGGGAGTTGATGTACGTCTTGGATTCTGTCTGTTACAACGCGCTGTATCAAGTACGGAAGTCCAGAGAGGACGTATGAATTAATAAAAATATTCCTTTGTTACTTCGAGATCACAACTTATTTATCTCATGATCACTACATAACAAAAGTTGTTTTGTCGAGATCACAAGAGAAACTCTATAAATAGGAGTGACGTATTGATGATAGATGGACAGCATGGCTGAGACGGCAGAGCCCTCGGTGGGCCAGCACATACGTTTCTACTGATTGCTACACAAAGAGATGTTTGGCTACATTTCATGCTAACATCATGCTTTCATTTGTGTTTGGAGCTCATTATCAGTTTATAAATGAGAAAGTTAGCAGGGTAAATGTCCCTTACCTTGAGCTAAGAGCTCGTGGGGGAGCTACGCCCTTATGGGGCATTTAAACCATGAACGATGCCTGACAGGCAGCCCCGTCTCTCAGGTAGTGTGACACCCCCGAGACCACAGCCAATCGCATGAAAGCAACAACACAGCTAACTTGGCTAGTCTTGTGAACGAGCGAGTGAGCTAGCAAGCTAGTTAGCTAGGTAGTCTTGTTAGCTGGATACCTAGCTAGCTAACTAGCGTGTTATCTATGCTGTTTGTTGCCTTACAATTATACACATATCAGTTATGCAAGGGAAACTTCATGTTTTATGGATAATATTTACATTTACAGTGGGTGAGCTTCATTCCTGACAGGCTGATCAGATTCAATTTCCTCCTCAGAGCTTGATCAGATTCAATAGCAGGCTTAGAGGTTGATACATCAGGATCCTGCCTTGCAGGCAAGGAGCCTTACATATGAAAGCATACAAGGCAGCATCCTGACATCTATCGAGTCTGATCAGCCTGCCAGGAATAGAACTCACCTCCTGGACCAGATATGTATCTGTCTATAAAGTACTTTGACAGCTAATCTGCCTGCAAGGAGCCTGACCTATAAAATGGCCTAAAAGTCAGCATCCTGACTTATCCGCCTTTGAGGCTGAAGTTTAATCTGATCAGCCTGTCAGGAATGGCGCTCGCCCAGTGTAAATGTAAATATTATCCACAAAAGATGAAGTGTCCCTTATAATTATACACATATCAGTTATGCAAGGCAAAAACCAGCATAGATCGCAAGCTAGCTTGTTAGCTAGCTCACAATGCTAGCCAAGTTAGCAACATTGCTCCTTGCGTGCGATTGGCTGTGGTTTTGGGGGGCGGCGTGCAGCCTGGGAGACAGCATGCCTGTTAGGCATCGTTCAGGGCTTAAATGTCCCTCAAGCGCAATGCAATCAATGCAGCCACGGGGCTCCTTGATGGGGGGGGGGGGAATCGTCAATCTGAACATGTAAATGGATGCCGCGTGGTATTTTTTGATTATCTCGTGATCTCAACAAAACAACTTTCGTTATGTAGAGATCATGAGATAAATAAGTTGTGATCTCAACATAACGAGGGAATGATGTATTTTTTGTAAATAGGTCCTGTCTGCACTTCCATAATTAATAATATAATAATAATAATATATGCCATTTAGCAGACGCTTTTATCCAAAGCGACTTACAGTCATGTGTGCATACATTCTACGTATGGGTGGTAAGGCCTATCAGGGGAAAAAAACTGTTTTGTGCAAGTAGGTTAAATAAGACAAGGACATATGAAAAAGGGTCTTGAGGGCAACATTGATCTGGATGTGAGAGAGGTCCAATCAGCTGACATGTTTTAGATGAACCCAAATATTATATGGGTTTACACATTTTACATTGATGGACCAAAACCACACTGCTCATTAATAAGGAATTAGTCCAATACTTGGTGTCTACACAAACATGAATCACTACTTTCCTGAAATTAAGAGAACAGAATTGCAATTACAAAAACAATGTTTTTTATTTTTATTTCAAAAAATATTAGGTATCATTAAAAGAGTCAGCTACTGTTATCTAGCAACCCTACCCCATTGAAGGCAAAGCAAAGAAAACAGACATTGTAATAGCAGAGCATTTCATATAGCCTAATACTGATGACGTTAACATTATTGACGAGGCATGCTCACCACCAAATGACCTCTTTAAAAAAAAGCCAATACCATTTCACTAATGAGAAAAATTAATTATTCAATCAGGTCCATCTAACTGCAAACAGAACCTGGTTAAGATGGCTAAAAATAGAATAATTATAAGATAGAAAAAAAATGGAATGATTGGATTTTAGATCCTAATTTTGAAAAATGCATGTACTGATCAGATCGGCATATTAAGCTCCAACTGTTTTTCTGTTTGTCCTTGTCTTAAAGAATATCTCCCATGGAATCTAAAGCAGGATTGCACCACATGGAGTTAGATGTTACAGTAATATCCACAGATCCTGACAATTACAGTGGGTGCTTAAAAGCTGTCATTCAAAAAATGTAGGACAGCCGCTCTGCATACTGTGAAGATTATAATCCATATAGAGCTATAGGCCTATATACAGCCTATATACTGTCTATAGGCCTATTTACTGTCTATAGGCCTATTTACTGTCTATAGGCCTATATACTGTCTATAGGCCTATTTACTGTCTATAGGCCTATTTACTGTCTATAGGCCTATATACTGTCTATAGGCCTATTTACTGTCTATAGGCCTATATACTGTCTATAGGCCTATATACTGTCTATAGGCCTATATACTGTCTATAGGCCTATATACTGTCTATAGGCCTATACACTGTCTATAGGCCTATATCCTGTCTATAGGCCTATTTACTGTCTATAGGCCTATATACTGTCTATAGGCCTATATCCTGTCTATAGGCCTATTTACTGTCTATAGGCCTATATACGGTCTATAGGCCTATATACGGTCTATAGGCCTATATACGGTCTATAGGCCTATATACTGTCTATAGGCCTATATACTGTCTATAGGCCTATACATGGCCAGAGTATTACTATTAGAAATGGAGAATACAACCTCCAAAAACCCAGATACAACCTCAATAAAAACCTAGATACAACCTCAATAAAAACCTAGATACAACCTCAATAAAAACCTAGATACAACCTCAATAAAAACCTAGATACAACCTCAATAAAAACCTAGATACAACCTCAATAAAAACCTAGATACAACCTCAATAAAAACCTAGATACAACCTCAATAAAAACCTAGATACAACCTCCATAAAAACCTAGATACAACCTCCATAAAAACCTAGATACAACCTCCATAAAAACCTAGATACAACCTCCATAAAAACCTAGATACAACCTCCATAAAAACCTAGATACAACCTCAATAAAAACCTAGATACAACCTCAATAAAAACCTAGATACAACCTCAATAAAAACCTAGATACAACCTCAATAAAAACCTAGATACAACCTCCACAAAACCTAGATACAACCTCCACAAAACCTAGATACAACCTCCACAAACCTAGATACAACCTCCACAAACCTAGATACAACCTCCACAAACCCTAGATACAACCTCCACAAAACCTAGATACAACCTCAATAAAAACCTAGATACAACCTCAATAAAAACCTAGATACAACCTCAATAAAACCCTAGATACAACCTCCAAAAACCTAGATACAACCTCCAAAACCTAGATACAACCTCCAAAAACCTAGATACAACCTCCAAAAACCTAGATACAACCTCCAAAAACCTAGATACAACCTCAAAAAACCTAGATACAACCTCAATAAAACCTTGGATAGCGCTTCACATTAAGCACAGAATAAAGTGGTCATAACATGGTATAAGAACAATAACAAGTTATGTTCCTAGTTGTTGCTGTAACATCAAGGTTACTACCAAACCTTTACATAACCAGTGTTAAGTTCCTCTAAACTGCTTATGGTTCAACGCATAGGCTGCATCAGGGAAAGGAACGGCAGTGTTTTGTGAAACTGCATATATCCGTTTCAATGACATTGAATTATCCTGATGACAAAGCAGCAGCACACCTACAAGGCTCCCTGATTGACCTTCAATGGCCCTTCCAGTGCCTACAACAGTGTTACAGGACTTGAACTGGGTCTGATTGTCTCGTCAAAGCCTGTGGTGCTGTCCATGGTGCCCTTGTGCAAAGACACACCTCCTTGAGTCACAAACAAGTGGATGCAGCAAGCTCTGCTAAGCATAAATTACATAAAGCATATCTGATCGTATAAATTAGTCTCCATGCAGTAATTGTGTACTTACACTGCATAGCGGCAGCCTAAAAGTACTGTGCACTCTCTTGGATGAGATAAGGGTGCACAACCGAACGCCTTTATCCTGCCATTGACAGAAATGCCCCAGTAGCTTCACTTTCTTCCTGCTTTGCTCTGAGAAGGCTGCTACTCTGTGACTTGTTCCACTGTAGCCTAAAAGAAGGCTGCTACTCTGTGACTTGTTCCACTGTAGCCTAAAAGAAGGCTGCTACTCTGTGACTTGTTCCACAGTAGCCTAAACGAAGGCTGCTACTCTGTGACTTGTTCCACTGTAGCCTAAAAGAAGGCTGCTACTCTGTGACTTGTTCCACAGTAGCCTAAAAGAAGGCTGCTACTCTGTGACTTGTTCCACAGTAGCTTAAAAGAAGGCTGCTACTCTGTGACTTGTTCCACAGTAGCCTAAAAGAAGGCTGCTACTCTGTGACTTGTTCCACAGTAACCTAAAAGAAGGCTGCTACTCTGTGACTTGTTCCACTGTAGCCTAAAAGAAGGCTGCTACTCTGTGACTTGTTCCACAGTAGCCTAAAAGAAGGCTGCTACTCTGTGACTTGTTCCACTGTAGCCTAAAAGAAGGCTGCTACTCTGTGACTTGTTCCACTGTAGCCTAAAGGAAGGCTGCTACTCTGTGACTTGTTCCACTGTAGCCTAAAAGAAGGCTGCTACTCTGTGACTTGTGCCACTGTGGCCTACATCCCAGTGATTGAAACACTAGACACAGGAGACCGAAGCCAATTAACTCTTCTCAGCAAGGACACATGGCTGATTACCAACTGTTCACCATCACACAACGCTTTCCAAGACACAGGGAAACATCCAGGATGGGAAAACGTACGAGATGTATACAAGGGTCCACAGACTGACAAATCCAGACCAAGCATTATCATTTGGATGCCAGGTCCACTGGTCCCCCTACAATAATAGCCTGAATATAACACACTATAAACCTTTTGGTTATGATAGGAGATTGTGTATGTGACATTCTCCCATGTAACCTTCCACCTCAGCACAGTAGCAGTATTGTTGCAGTAGTCCGTAGTCAGCATAAAAGCACTTTAAGTCATCCATCAAAGTCATGGGACACGGGGATACGACACATCCACAAGGAAAATTGTACAGATCCACTGCTCCTAGACTGAAGACATCTATACAAGGTTTAAAAGTGCACTGCCATGCCACTTTCTACTATCCAAAATCTTATAACCGTTGAACATTTTGCTATGTTAAAATGAAAGCTATTTCGCTAATATTGACCAATGGTCGGCTGAGCTCTGGCCAAGATAAAGGATATTGGGCAGGTATTAGTGAAAAGCACAACAGAAATCTGTGCCAGTTTGTTTATTGTCTCTCTGTTTGACATCAACAGGCTTTGAGTGAGTCACCTTCTGAAGAGGTGTCACTGGAACAACAACACAACCCTACCATGCGGCTAATGTAAGGGAAGCCATGACAATCACTATTCTGTGGACCTTACGTCCATGTCCGCTAATCGTTAAGAGTAAGTATCGGTATGGGCACACGTTGGATGGCCTACCTCTTCAAATAGGCTATGAAAATAATGAAGGTTCCAGTTGCCCTGTGACTTTAAACATTTCAAGCAGAGTGGTGCAGGCAGTATCATAACATGCATCTCATTTCAAGCAGAGTGGTGCAGGCATTATCATAACATCCATCTCATTTCAAGCAGAGTGGTGCAGGCAGTATCATAACATCCATCTCATTTCAAGCAGAGTGGTGCAGGCAGTATCATAACATCCATCTCATTTCAAGCAGAGTGGTGCAGGCAGTATCATAACATCCATCTCATTTCAAGCAGAGTGGTGCAGGCAGTATCATAACATGCATCTCATTTCAAGCAGAGTGGTGCAGGCAGTATCATAACATCCATCTCATTTCAAGCAGAGTGGTGCAGGCAGTATCATAACATCCATCTCATTTCAAGCAGAGTGGTGCAGGCAGTATCATAACATCCATCTCATTTCAAGCAGAGTGGTGCAGGCAGTATCATAACATCCATCTCATTTCAAGCAGAGTGGTGCAGGCAGTATCATAACATCCATCTCATTTCAAGCAGAGTGGTGCAGGCAGTATCATAACATGCATCTCATTTCAAGCAGAGTGGTGCAGGCAGTATCATAACATGCATCTCATTTCAAGCAGAGTGGTGCAGGCAGTATCATAACATCCATCTCATTTCAAGCAGAGTGGTGCAGGCAGTATCATAACATTCATGTCAATGTGGTGCAATTTATCATGTTCTTGTGGTGCAATTTGTATTTTCTACATCATAAATCAGGTGATGATAAAACAAATCTGACCAATGGTTTATTATACATTTACACACACAAGCACATGCTTATTTTAACCCCTTTGTGGTGCCCCATAATGAAAGATGAGACCAAAACAAAACACATCCAAAAATAGTAAACAATGGACAACTACACCTAGATTTTCTGACTCATTTTGCACAATGCACCATCACCTGTGACTGTAGCATCTGCTCTCACTCTCTAACCATGACGTGGGCTGAAAAACGCCCCATCAGACGGGTAAACCAGGGCAAAGCGTCCACATAGGCTCTTCTCCTCTCTCCTCTCATCTCCGTTCTCCATCTACCGAACAGCCAGGCCACACCCACCGCATTGCAGAAGCACATCCCGAAAACCGAGACCGGAACTTCACGATTGCAAGTCATAACTGTTATACGCCAGTGACATAGTCTAGTCTACCAGTAACAAAACCGCTAGACGTAATAGTAAAGAGCACACAAAAGTGCACAACTCTCCAAACAGAATATAACCGACAACTTTTTGTCTGATGCGCAAGAATCCGTGCGTTATTGTATTATTTGGCCTAGACACTTTTGAACCAGTCGCTACTAGGCAGTAGGCATCGGGCGTTTTGATCACATGGACAATATACAGTATCCCGAGTAAAATTAAACACATACACTAGGCTACACAGCAGCCTATTCATGGTTTCTCAAAGTACAATGTGGGACACTGGACACAAAGACTAAATAAAGATGTACATTTCTATTCGTCTTAAAGGTTAATGTTGCTCTACACCTGAGCAGTATTTGTTGGTGCAAGGAATCCGCTTCGTCACCTACTGTAAATGATGCGACGCCGGCACGTCACATTTTCAGATGAAAACCTCGATAACGAAACTATTTTCTCTCTTTCCACAATTATTTTGCGACTATTGAATTCAACACATGACTCTCCTTTCTGAAAGATGGAGTTAGTAGCGTTTTACCGGGTATCCTGTGTCCTCCAAAATCTCTGGTCTAAGGTGCTGTTCCTCCACGCTTTAGCTGCAGACCGGTAAAGTCTCCCCTATGTCATCCTGTCACTGCATGCAGCAGCCAAAATAGCTTGCTCCACTCTACACCGGGAAAAACGGAATTCTGGGATAGCCAAGGATGCCCACCTTATGACAAAACACGACCCACCCACAGATGGATAATACCGGGTGAAGGTTTATACTATTATATGTGCGCAAAATATCACTCCTCCAATTGAGAGGTCCTAATAAAAGAAACAGGAGCTATCACCCATTGGAAACGGACCTTGGGGAACACAGACTACTTATTCAAACTTCTGTAATACTTTTTAGATTACTATTATCTATTATATAAATCTAAATGAAAAAAAAATGCTTCAATTTAATTACATATTGTAGTGAATACCAGGACTTGAACCCAGATCCAAAACCTGTCAAACCAACACCTTAACCATTATACCAAGAGGTCCAAACTTCTTAACAAAGCTGCTCGTTGTTGGATTAAGGTTGCTACATTAACCCCTTCCCTCAGGAGAGCGTTTCCCCACACTTCTCTCATGCATACACACCTCCCCGATGGCCTCACATGCACCATCCCGCTTCTAATACCATTGTAGCCAATTCGGGAGTTAGCCCTGACCTGGTCTCAAACCCAGCTTGAGCGACTGTCAAGCCAACACCTTAACGGTTACGCCAAGAGGTCCGGCCTTCTTGACGAGGTTGCTAGGTGTTGATTTAAGGTTTAGTTACAACATTGATATTCCACTACATCAGAGTTTGGGATCGTAACATGATTATGAGCTATTTGGTCGGGTGGTCCTATATGTTGCATAGTGCCACACCTCAAATAACAGCTGGGCATCGGGTGATGCCATGGGTGCTCCCAAGTTTGAGCTTTTCTGAACAACATATGCATCCTTGAAGTTTTGGTAAACAACTTGCTATAGCTGTAAAGCACTTCTATCTGACTCTCAGGAAGCACTTGTTAAAGTGGTGGCTTGTGACATAAAAAGTTGAGGAACAAAATTTAGCTAACATGAAAAAAACAAGCTAATGGGATGACAATCTTTTAAGGTCTGAGCTACCGTCTATCTAAGATGCATAGAACGACATCACAGCTTAAATAGTCTATAACACAACTCATAACTACTACCTGAAACCATACACAGCACACCAAATGCATAACATAATGTCTGTCTACTGTTATTGTGCAAAAGACAACCCCGAATCCTGACCTTCAGTTCAGTCTGATAATGACCTTGAGGGGGCCATCTGGGGCCATTTCTAATCAGACAGATTGTCTTGATTCTATTTGCGATATTCATTTATATGAAAATTCCCCTGAAAATACAATTATAATGCTCTGCAGACCTGAGTGCATTAGCTGATATGGTCTGGTGCTGTTAACGACCACAAAACCATCAAATTATAAATCAGTTTAGACTCCTCAAAATTAAGATTCATAACAATATTGTGTGTGCATATTGCTTAGATTAGAGGTGGAATTATGAAGCCAGCAAACATGATTAAATTTAGAAACATTTACGGTCATATTACCAGATCAAACGACGATGAACCTCCCCTTTTATGCTAAAATATGCTAAACAGTTATAATTTAATAAAATAATTTGTATGACAGGCATATTACATGTGTAAAATCTTAATTTGATCACCCTGTTGCAGAACTTTTATGAACTGTTGGAAATTAAAAACTTGAAGTGTATTTGAGGTTTAAAAATGCTTCTGAATTGTGTCATTTCCGCTTTGAAATTTCAGACTTCATTTTCCCTTTAGAAAAATACACTAGATGACCAAAAGTATAGCCAAATTGCATGGCTGTGTGTTCGATTTTATACACCTGTCAGCAACAGGTGTGGCTGAAATAGCTGAATACACACATTTGACGGAATGTCCACATGCATTATATACTTCTTGTAAGTCGCTCTGGATAAGAGCGTCTGCTAAATGACTTAAATGTAAATGTAAATATATAAAAGTATGTGGACACCCCTTCGAATGAGTGGATTCGGCTATTTCAGCCACACCCGTTGCTGACAGTCCACACCGCCGAGTGCCAGGCCTCATCGCCCAACATCAGTGCCTGACCTCACTAATGCTCTTGTGGCTGAATTGAAGCAATGTTCCAACATCTAGTGGAAAGCCTTCCCAGAAGAGTGGAGGCTGTGGAGGCCCCCCCAGCCAAGGGGGTCCAACTCCATATTAATGCCCATGATTTGGAATGAGATGTTCGACGAGCAGGTGTCCACATACTTTGTGTCAGGTAGTGTACTTTTATATATATATATATAGTGTATATCACAGGACGTTGGTGGCTCCCTTAATTGGAGAGGACAGGCTCGTGGTAATGAGCCCTTCCATTTGCTCCATTCTGGCCGTTATTATGAGCCGTCCTCCCCTCACTAGCCTCCAGTGGTGTGTATCAACGCCTACAAAAATGGCCATTCATTATAATCCACATAAGTCACATTTTCTGTTGCTGCAGGATTACTTTCCTGCTGTAGCAAACGGACTCAAATTAAGTTCCTACATCTGTAGTAGATAGTTGAAAAGCTAACCCTGAATTAAAAGATGAATAACAGTACACAAACATCCTAAAACTACATTCCCTTAGAAATATCTGACTTGCTGATTTCCAAGTGAAAACGTTATATAAATATATCATTGACCACCCAGGACACTGTCCCAAAAGCACAAGGCATATATTGATAAATTAACACCTATTCACGGCCTGCTGATCCAGTATGATCTATCTGAAATTGAATTACTAGCTTTCCCAGGGTCTGACTTCTGACTGTCATCTCATCTACACAAGTTCCATCAGTTCAAAGAAGAGAGAGTGGGCTGAGTGTTGACTGTCCTCATACACCCCCCCCCCAACCACCCTGGGGGGACGTCAAAAAAACACATTTCAGATAGGTGGGATGAGAAGGAAATGGGTTGGAAGGTTCCCAGAGATTGAGCAATCTGACTCAGACCCTTCAGAAAATGTGAAGGGTTGCCTGAGCGGTGCCGACTCCAATCCTCATTTAGTGGTTGATGCATTTCTGTGAAGGCCAACCTAACTCCTCCAGCTGGCAGCCGAGGTCTGAACGGTGAGCCAGGTTCCTGCAAGTGAGAATGATGCCATAAAGTAGCACTAGCTACACTATATATACAGCAGTATGTGAACACCCCTTCAAATGAGTGGATTTGTCTATTTAAGCCACACCCGTCGCTGACAGGGGTATGAAATTGAGCACACAGCCATGCAATCTCCATAGACAAATATTGGCAGTAGAATGGCCTAACTGAAGAGCTCAGTGACTTTCAACATGGCACCGTCATAGGATGCCACCTTTCCAACAAGTCAATTCATCAAATTGCTGCCCTGATAGAGCTGCCCCGGTCAACTATAAGTGCTGTTACTGTGAAGTGGAAACGTCTAGGACCAACAACGGCTCAGCGGTAGGTGCAACAAGCTCACAGAACGGGACCGCAGAGTGCTGAATTGCGTAGCGCGTAAAAATCGTCTGTCCTCGGTTGCAACACTTATTACCGAGTTCCAAACTGCCTCTGGAAGCATCGTCAGCACAAGAACTGTTCTTCGGCAGCTTTATGAAATGGGTTTCCATGGCCGAGCAGCCACACACAAGTCTAAGAATACCATGCTCAATGCCAAGCGTCGGCTGGTATGGTGGTAAACTCGCCATCATTGGAGCGAAGCGCATTCTCTGGAGTGAATAACGGACAAATTTGTGTTTGGCGGATGCCAGGAGAACGCTACATACTCGAATGAATCGTGCCAACTGTAAAGTTTGGTGAAGGAGGAATAATGATCTGGGGCTGTTTTTCATGGTTCAGGCCCCTTAGTTCCAGTGAAGGGAAATCTTAACGCTACAGCATACAATGGCTTTTTAGACGATTCTTTGCTTCCAACTTTGTTGCAACAGTTTGGGAAAGGCCCTTTCCTGTTTCAGCATGACAATGTCCCCATGCACAAAGCGAGGTCCATACAGAAATGGTTTGTTGAGATTAATGTGGAAGAACTTCACTGACTTGCACAGAGCCCTGACCTCAACCCCATCGGCCTAATCGCCCGACATCAGTACCCGACCTCACTAATACTCTGCAAAACTTGGCAATACCCTGTTGCTGTACTGCAACACCTTGTAACACACTAACATCCTGTAACACCCTGTTGCTGTACTGTAACAACCTGAAGCACCCCAAAACACCCTCTAACAACCTGAAATACCCTGTAACACCCTGTTGCTGTACTGTAACACCCTGAAACACCCTCTAACACCCTGAAACACCCTGTTGCTGTACTGTAACAACCTGAAACACCCTCTAACACCCTGTAACACCCTGTTGCTGTACTGTAACAACCTGAAACACCCTGTAACACCCTGTTGCTGTACTGTAACAACCTGAAACACCCTCTAACACCCTGTAACACCCTGTTGCTGTACTGTAACAACCTGAAACACCCTGTAACACCCTGTTGCTGTACTGTAACAACCTGTAACACCCTGTTGCTGTACTGTAACAACCTGAAACACCCTCTAACACCCTGTTGCTGTACTGTAACAACCTGAAACACCCTCTAACACCCTGTTACTGTACTGTAACACCCTGAAACACCCTCTACCACCCTGTTACTGTACTGCAACAACCTGAAACACCCTCTAACACCCTGTTGCTGTACTGCAACAACCTGAAACACCCTGTAACACCCTGAAACACCCTGTTGCTGTACTGTAACACGCTGTAACTCCCTGTAACAACCTGAAACACCCTCTACCACCCTGTAACAACCTGTAACACCCTCTAACACCCTGTTGCTGTACTGTAACACCCTGAATCACCCTCCAACACCTTGCAACATCCTCCAACATCCTGTAACACCCTGTTTCTGTACTGCAACACCCTGTAATACCCCGTTGCTGTACTGCAACACCCTGTTGCTGTACTGTAACACCCTCCAACACCTTGCAACATCCTCCAACATCCTCTAAAACCCTGTTTCTGTACTGCAACACCCTGTAATACCCTCAGCACCCTGTAACACCCTGCAACACGCTGTAAAACCCTGCAAAACCCTGTAACACCCTGCAACACCCTGCAATACACTGCAACACCCTGTAAAACCCTGTGGTGTTAAAACATTTAGCAACGGAAAACAAAGATGCATATTCCTTACTGAACAAGTCCAGGTAGTCCCTACCTGTTTCAGTCAAATTTCTCTCTCCATTTGGTGCCAAATAAACACGTCCCGGGTCACCAAGGAAACGCCAGTCAACTCCAGTGTTTCGGGTGTCATTTTGATGGGCTCCTGTCGCTCTTCGTCGCAACGGTATGGCTCATTACAATAGACACCTAATTATCGGGTGAAAAATAGGCAAGCCGAGGGGGATTCATTAAACACTTGACTGCATGTCGTGAGGGGCAAGTCAATCACGGTTTAATCAGGAACTTAATGACTAAGTATGCTTCAAGAAATACCTGTCAAAATACAAGGTAAGTGAGAAGGTGGAGAGTCAGAAGGTGGAGGAGAAGCAGTGGCAGAGATAAGAACATTGAATTAGCTTTTTAATAGTTTTCAAAGACAGAAAACAAACGGTCTTCTAAAACGTGTCTAGTCTGAGCTGAAGCCGACCATGCAAAGCCCTTTATTGTGTTAAGGCCGTTCTTGGATGACATTGGCATTTTGGAAAAAATGTATACAAATCTATAACTATTTATTTAAAATGTACAGTGCACTCAGAAAGTTCACAGACCCCTCCCACATTTTGTTACGTTACAGCCTTATTCTAAAATGGATTACATAGTTTTTCTCCCTCATCAATCTACACACAATACACCATAACGACAAAGTAAAAAAACTGTTTTAAATTTATTTTTGCAAATGTATAAAAAAATAAAATGTAAAAAATGTCACATTTACATACATATTCAGACACATTACTCAGTACTTTGTTGAAGCACCTTTGGCAGTGATCACAGCCTCAAGTCTTCTTGGGTATGATGCTACAAACTTGGCCCACCTGTATTTGGAGAGTTTCTTCTCTTCATTCTTCTCTGCAGATCCTCTCAAGCTCTGTCTTGGTTGGAAGGGGAGCGTCACTGCACAGCTATTTTCAGGTCTCTCCAGAGATGTTAGATTGGGTTCAAATCCGGGCTCTGGCTGAGCCACTCAAGGATATTCAGAGACTTGTCCCGAAGCCACTCCTGCGTTGTCTTGGCTGTGTGCTTAGGGTTGTTGTCTTGTTGGAAGACTCACCCCAGTCTGAGGTCCTGAGCGCTCTGGCGCAGGTTTTCATCAAGGATCTCTGTGTACTTTACTCCATTCATCTTTCCCTCGATCCTGACTAGTCTCCCAGTCCCTGCAGCTGAAAGATATCCCCACAGTATGATACAGGGATGCAAACTGATGAGGGCACAAAAAGGTGACACTTATTGTTTTTGGCACTGAAACATGCAAAAAACCTGCTAGGGGGAAATGCAACAACAAAGAATATGATCTACATGATCAGTCTGTGTGTAAAATAAAAAAGTGCTTCATGTGAACCTAAAGAAAGCAATCCAATGTTATTTGTTGCCTAGACTTTACTGCAAATGACACTCAAGTCTTGAGAAAAAAACAATATTAATATTAATATTTCAGTTAGCCATGACAGCCTTTATAATAGAACGCTTGTGACCACACAAAACATCTTAAAGTAGAATGAAACAAACAGGCGTTCTATTTTTGCTCTATTATAGTGGCCACTATAGTAGACATCGATCAAGTGCACAAGGCTACATGTGTGAAAAAATAACGTTCACCGAGTAAAACAAATTACAATTCCCCTCACACACACACACACACACACACACACACACACACACACACACACACACACACACACACACACACACACACACACACACACACACACACACACACACACACACACACACACACACACACACACACACACACACACACACACACACACACACACACACACACACACACACACACACGTGTTACTGTCAAGTTCAACACAACAAAAACAATATCTTTGGGCTACACTGCACATTATTGGCATTATTACATTGTACACTTTCTTCCTGTGGACATCTGTTCTACAATGTGCCAGCAAAAGTGGGAAAGAGGGGAAGTGTGTGGTGTTCCTTTCACCTCTATAGTGAATAGCATCCAGCTTACAGTAAGCCAGGCCCAGCTCCAGCTACACTTTAACCCTGAATCCACTTGTTTAACAAGCAACGCCTCATTTTCACCATATTCTCTCATTCTGAAAATTAACCATATACTGTAGAGGGTAAACATTAGTTAACAGATAGTGGTTAGTTCGTTAACTAGTTAACTAGTTGGTGACGATAAGCAGAAATAAGGGAGTACCATCTCTCGTTGTAGTCGATGTGAAATTCTCTTTCAAACAATCCCCTTGTTCACAGCCAATAGCTAACTAGCTAACGATAGCCAAAGCAAGCTATCTAGCTACTGATAGTGCAACCCTAAGTAACAGTAAATCAAATCAAAGTTTATTTGTCACGTGCGTTGAATACAGTGAAATGCTTACTTACAAGCCCTTAACAAACAGTGCAGTTTTAAAGTAAAAAATAGGTATTAAGGTAAACAATAGAAAGACATTTTCTTTAAACAAACAACAAAAAACAGTCGCTATAAACAGGTGGTACAGAGTCAATGTGCGGGTGCACTGGTTAGTCGGGCTATTTGAGGTAATATGTACATGTAGGATCAGTTAAAGTGACTATGCACAGATGATAAACAGAGAGTAGCAGCAACGTAAAAGGGGTGTGGAGGGGTTTGGGGTGTGGACACAATGTATAGTCCGGGTAGCCATTTGAGTCTTATGCTTGGGGATAAAAGCTGTTGAGAAGCTTTTGGTCCTAGACTTGGTGCTCCCGTACCGCTTGCCATGCGGTAGCAGAGAGAACAGTCTATGACAGGGGTGGCTGGAGTCTTTGACAATTTCTAGGGCTTTCCTCTGACACCGCCTGGTATAGAGGTCCTGGATGGCAGGCAGCTTAGCCCCAGTGATGTACTGGGCCATGCGTACTACCCTCTGTAGTGCCTTGCGGTCGCACGCTGAGGAGTTGCCATACCAGGCAGTGATGCAACTCTCGATGTTGCAGCTGTAGAACCTTTTGGAATCATGAATCTCTGTCGTTTGTAACTGGTTTGGCTTTACGATATTCGATCTCGACCAAAAAACAATACTGTGTAAGTCGTGTAGATGCCAAAGGTGGAAACACCAACAATATTTTTCACCACCTGAAAACCTTGCATGTGCACGAATATGAAGAATCTACCAGAATGCGTGCAATAAACCCCCGGAGCAAGTTCCCAAGACATCTTCTACAGACCCTCACTCAGCTATCACGCAAGGCATCATTCGTTAGTGGTACTCCCTATGACAAGAAGAGCAACAAGTGGAATTAGATAATGAGTGCAGTTACGTCTCACATAGCGAAAGACATGGAACCAATTCAAATTGTGGAGAAAGTCGGTTTCAGAAAGTTGATTCGAACTCCAGACCCAAGATACGAGATGGCGAGCCATAAATAATTCAGCCAGAACTCTACACAGAATGACGGGACAGAGTTGCCAACGAAATCCGTAACACTGCATTCTCTCCCACTGCCGACTTTCGGTCAAACAAGTTGGCCCTCTGAGAGCATTTAGCACTAAGGGCAATGTGTACTTTAAATATTTTTGTATTAAATTTTACTGCATATTTATTTAACTCGTATACCTTTGTTAATGTTTCAAGTTTGCACAGGTTTTACACAGAACTAAATATATATATATATATAAATGTGCAATGCCCCCTTTCTGTTTCTACAAGATTAAAGCAATATCATCATTTTTTAAAACTTTTTTTAACATTATATCGAGATATTATATTGTTATCGTCCGGACAGTGGAAAATATTGTGATATGAATTTTTGTTCATATCGACAACCTCTAGGTGGTATACAGAAGATAGCCCTATTTGGGAAAAGACCAAGTCCATATTATGGCAAAAACAGAAAACAGCTCAAATAAGCAAAGAGAAATGACAGTCAATCATTACTTTAAGAAATGAAGGTCAGTCAATCTGGAAAATGTCAAGAACTCTGAAAGTTTCTTCAAGTGCAGTCGCAAAAAACATGAAGTGCTATGATGAAAAACTGGCTCTCATGAGGACTGCCACAGGAAAGGAAGACCCAGAGTTACCTCTGCTGCAGAGGATAAGTTCATTAGAGTTACCAGCCTCAGAAATTGCAGCCCAAATAAATGCTCCACAGAGTTTAAGTAACAGACACATCTCAACATCAACTGTTCAGAGGAGACTGTGTGAATCAGGCCTTCATGGTTGAATTGCTGCAAAGAAACCACAACTAATAATAAGAAGAGACTTGCTTGGGCCAAGAAACACGAGCAATGGACATTAGACCGGTGGAAATCTGTCCTTTGGTCTGATGAGTCCAAATTTGAGATTTTTGGTTCCAACCGCTGTGTCTTGTTTGACGCAGAGTAGGTGAACGGATGATCTCTGCATGTGTGGTTCCCACCGTGAAGCATGGAGGAGGAGGTGTGATGGTGTGGTGGTGCTTTGCTGGTGACACTGACAGTGATTTATTTAGTATTCAAGGCACACTTAACTAGCTAGCATGTCTAGCACAGCCTTCTGCAGCGATATACCATCCCATCTGGTTTGCGCTTAGTGGGACTATCATTTGTTTGTCAACAGGACAATGACCCAACACACCTCCAGGCTGTGTAAGGGCTATCTGACCAAAGACAGTGATGGAGTGCTGTATCAGATGACCTGGCCTCCATAATCACCCGACCTCAACCCAATTGAGATGGTTTGGGATGAGTTGGACCGCAGAGTGAAGGAAAAGCAGCCAACAAGTGCTCAGCATATGTGGGAACTCCTTCAAGACTGTTGGAAAAGCATTCCAGGTAGAGCTGGCTGAGAGAATGCCAAGAATGTGCAAAGCTGTCATCAAGGCAAAGGGTGGCTACTTTGAAGAATCGCAAATATAAAATATATTTGGATTTTTTGAACACGTTTTTGGTCAATACATGATTCCATATGTGTTATTTCATAGTTTTGATGTCTTCACTATTATTCTACAATGTAGAAAATAGTCCAAATAAAGAAAAACCTTTGAATGAGTAGGTGTGTCCAAACTTTTGACTGGTACTGTATGTTTTCTTATTAAATAACAGTTAAATAAAAAGGAACATTTATTATGTTTCTGTCATTAAACACTGTTTTTATTTGGTGCCAAAGTCAAGGGACAGCATTTATCACCGCAATTCAAGAATTCCCTGTTAGTGTTACAGTGGATACGCCTACATTTTGTCTGCCATAAGTGGCTAATCCATGGAAAATTCCATGATGCCATGTTTCAACTGCAAGTCTTTCAGGAAAGCAAAACGATACTGTAGCAGGGTTGTAATGAATGAGAGTGATGCTGTACAATTTTCCCTCATTTTCAGAGAGCAACTATTACGCCATCTTCCTTCCCTTGTTGCTATGTAACATGGGTATGGTACTGTTGCTATGTAACATAGATATGATACTGTTGCTATGTAACATGGGTCTGGTACTGTTGCTATGTAACATGGGTATGGTACTGTTGCTTTGTAACATGGGTATGGTACTGTTGCTATGTAACATGGGTATGGTACTGTTGCTTTGTAACATGGGTATGGTACTGTTGCTTTGTAACATGGGTATGCTACTGTTGCTTTGTAACATGGGTATGCTACTGTTGCTATGTAACATGGGTATGCTACTGTTGCTATGTAACATGGGTATGCTACTGTTGCTATGTAACATGGGTTGCTACTGTAAACATGGGTATGCTACTGTTGCTATGTAACATGGGTATGCTACTGTTGCTATGTAACATGGGTATGCTACTGTTGCTATGTAACATGGGTATGCTACTGTTGCTATGTAACATGGGTATGCTACTGTTGCTATGTAACATGGGTATGCTACTGTTGCTATGTAACATGGGTATGCTACTGTTGCTATGTAACATGGGTATGGTACTGTTGCTTTGTAACATGGGTATGGTACTGTTGCTTTGTAACATGGATATGGTACTGTTGCTTTGTAACATGGATATGGTACTGTTGCTTTGTAACATGGATATGGTACTGTTGCTTTGTAACATGGATATGGTACTGTTGCTATGTAACATGGGTATGGTACTGTTGCTTTGTAACATGGGTATGGTACTGTTGCTTTGTAACATGGGTATGGTGCTGTTGCTTTGTAACATGGGTATGGTGCTGTTGCTTTGTAACATGGGTATGGTGCTGTTGCTTTGTAACATGGGTATGGTGCTGTTGCTATGTAACATGGGTATGGCGCTGTTGCTTTGTAACATGGGTATGGCACTGTTGCTTTGTAACATGGGTATGGTACTGTTTCTATGTAACATGGGTATGGTACTGTTTCTATGTAACATGGGTATGGTACTGTTTCTATGTAACATGGGTATGGTACTGTTTCTATGTAACATGGGTATGGTACTGTTGCTATGTAACATGGGTATGGTACTGTTGCTATGTAACATGGGTATGGCACTGTTGCTATGTAACATGGGTATGGCACTGTTGCTTTGTAACATGGGTATGGCACTGTTGCTATGTAACATGGGTATGGTACTGTTGCTTTGTAACATGGGTATGGTACTGTTGCTTTGTAACATGGGTATGGTGCTGTTGCTTTGTAACATGGGTATGGTGCTGTTGCTTTGTAACATGGGTATGGTGCTGTTGCTTTGTAACATGGGTATGGTGCTGTTGCTATGTAACATGGGTATGGCGCTGTTGCTTTGTAACATGGGTATGGCACTGTTGCTTTGTAACATGGGTATGGTACTGTTTCTATGTAACATGGGTATGGTACTGTTTCTATGTAACATGGGTATGGTACTGTTTCTATGTAACATGGGTATGGTACTGTTTCTATGTAACATGGGTATGGTACTGTTGCTATGTAACATGGGTATGGTACTGTTGCTATGTAACATGGGTATGGCACTGTTGCTATGTAACATGGGTATGGCACTGTTGCTTTGTAACATGGGTATGGCACTGTTGCTATGTAACATGGGTATGGCACTGTTGCTATGTAACATGGGTATGGTACTGTTTCTATGTAACATGGGTATGGTACTGTTGCTTTGTAACATGGGTATGGTACTGTTGCTTTGTAACATGGGTATGGTACTGTTGCTTTGTAACATGGGTATGGTACTGTTGCTTTGTAACATGGGTATGGTACTGTTGCTTTGTAACATGGGTATGGTGCTGTTGCTTTGTAACATGGGTATGGTGCTGTTGCTATGTAACATGGGTATGGTACTGTTGCTATGTAACATGGGTATGGTACTGTTGCTATGTAACATGGGTATGGTACTGTTTCTATGTAACATGGGTATGGTAATGTTGCTATGTAACATGGGTATGGTACTGTTGCTATGTAACATGGGTATTGTACTGTTACCATGTAACATCGGAATTGTACTGTCGGACTACATGCAGCAATGTACCAAACATACTGTATGAGGCAATCTTCAGTAAGAACAGAGATGTGCTCCACATTCTACACTAATAACATCTAATCAAGAATTCTGTTTCAAATCCACAGTAAGTCTTCACAAGACTCCAAAATGGAAACGATGCTCAGCCCACAACAGCCAGAAAAATATATCTACTGAATGACTGAGAACTCCACAAAGACCTAATTATCTTGTAATCAAAGACAATATAACAATGCAATCAAAGTTATTGTAGAGGCTGATAATCCATTCATATTTGAACAATGGCAAGCTCTTTGTGAAACTCTAGTATCAGTGTTGACAAAAGTAGAAAATGGTTCAATTAAGCTAAACTGTGATGTGACAGAAGGAAATTTGTGTGAGCATGTGTGGGTGTTTGACAGAAAATGTGTATGTGCGAGAGAGACAACAAACTCAGATAGCACAGATACCTCTGGCCAACGGATGTACACACGATGCAATGAGAAGATGCAGTTTAGACACTGTTTGCTAATTGGCAAGATGTCTCACGGATGTGTGTAGAATACACACATTCTAAATTCTACAGTTCTACATCGTATATACGACGGGCCAGGCGTCAACATTCCATTCTGATATCTCAGCGACGTCTTCCCAATGTGCAAACGCTCTCCACACTATATAGTCCAAACACATGTTGATACTTTGACCAAAGGTGTTTACTGGGAAGGGAGCTCTTGGGATTTATTGTATACGGTGGTCCTGTATGGCTCAGTTGGTAGACCATGGCGCTTACACCGCCAGGGCTGTGGATTCGATTCCCGGTGCCACCCGTATGTAAAATGTACACAAGCATGACTAAGTCGCTTTGGATAAAAGTGTCAGCTAAATAGCATATTAGCGTTATTAGCGTATAATATTAGCATATTAGCATAGCGTATTATACTGGCAGTAGTAATATCCCTGATCAATATGGCTATAATGGGTCGGATTGTGACAACCAACCTGACATTGTTTTATAATGGAGTTGATAGTGACAACCATGTGACAGACCATGTGACAGACCATGTGACAGACCATGTGACATCCATCCCCAACCACCCCCCAATGCTAATGAAGATGCTAGTAACCACATGGCTTGACTTAGTAACTCAGAAATAGGTTTGAAATACAGCACTCCCTTTCCTATTTTCAACAAACATAATTGTTCATAGATACTCCCATAAAGTAAACATATACAAAGAAAATACCAATATATATTGTTTTGTAACATGGGTATGGCACTGTTGCTTTGTAACAATAATATATATATATTCTTTTGCCTTTGAAAAACACATTCCCCTCACTTCAATATTTTGTCACGCTCACATGAATTGAGTTCTTTCAAACAATTCATCAATTTAACCTTAAAAATATTACACAGCTCCATTTAGATTGGAAGTAATTAGCACTGTGAGACAACCAACCCAGGTCTCCCCTATACACATCGACCAGGGATGGTAAACTTTGATAAGAGTGGGGGCCACAACATTTTTCATTCATCACTGAGGGGCTGCAGTTGCTCCCGGGTCTGTGTACCCACATCCATACTCCCACATTGCGAGCAAAACATTTTAGTGGCCCCTTATTGACAGCGCAGAATTTTTAAAAACATTTTAGACTTCATTTTGTGCGATTCTACTCACTTTGTCTTGGAGTGTAGAGAAAATGTTCCAGTTTTAAAGCAAGTTTTCTACAATTCAACACATTTTGTCATGTGGCAAAGAGAAGGGTAACAATTTCATAACTAAATTCATGCAATTCTACACATTTTGACATGGGGCAGAGAGAAGGGTAACAATTTTATAACTAAATTCATGCAATTCAACACATTTTGCCATGGGGCAGAGAGAAGGTTTACAATTGTATAACTAAATTCATGCAATTCTAAACATATGCAGTGGTACTTAATGATTATGATGTCAGTTCGGTTGTCATCCGAGTTATTCTCATCAATGATAAGATGACATAAACTCTACAGTGTAACGTCCACACATCAAAGTTATCGGATTCACATGGAATTGTTGTTCAATTTAAATGTTTGAATATGAAATTATTCGTGATGGGATGAAATGTGATTTTAGCTTCTAAAATGTGAGAATAGGGTTTTCATGAGTGAATTATGCCCGACTCAGTGGCCCGCCAACGTGAAGAGACATAGGTTGTAAACTATGAAACACACACCTTTTCTCCCTCCACTATATAAGCCCTTGACGAAAATGTAAACTCCTGTTCCGAGGATGTGAGGACGACGGTCCGATGTCAGAATGGTTCAGATAATAACTACAACATCAGCGTGAGCTTTGGTTGCGAATGGTATGAACTTTGAACTCTTATTCACTACAGAAGTGACACCTCCCAGCTGTTGAGTTAGCAACAGCAGCTGCAAACGAGGGTTAGGAAGGAACAGACAGAGTATTCTGTCTATCACACAACAACGTTACTACAACGTATCCAATTGACCACCAGAGACATTCTTCAAAGGACAAAGGACTTGGTTTGGCAACACGGCCTTCCATCTACCACCAACCTACTGAAGCGTAGCTCAGAGTAAATATTTATTGCATTTTCCTTTTCCAAATGGGCGGTAATATAGAATGCATAAAATACTGTATTTACGATAGCACAGCTTCTTCCTTTGGTCCTCAATCTTCCCGCTCTTTCACTCAAACCCAGCCCCTTTTCTTTTGTGTATCCAGCTGTCATATCTGTTCCGCCCGCTAGGGACGTTTTCCTTTATGACGTCATTTGTAACCAAGTTATGATTTAAATATGTGTATGTGCAATTTGGTGTGATTAGTTAGGTATTTAGTAAATAAATAATGAAACCCAATTTTGTATTGCTGATTCAACTTGTTAGCCAGGGTTTGTGAAGATAACCAAGAATTTACAACTTTCATATGAGACTGAATTAAGGTGACGATTAATATTGACTGCTATTGATGTAAAATATTACTAGGTCTTTAAGAGTTTATTCGGAAGATACCAGCTCTATAAATATTATTTTGTGGTGTCCAACTCTCTAGTTAATTACATTTACATGATTAGCTCAATCAGGTAATATTAATTACAGATAAATTATTTTATAGAATAGCATGTCATATCACTTAATCCGGCATAGCCAAAGACACGACAAGTGTAACAAGGGGAAAAGTGTTGATGCACAACCACATTTTGAAACTCAGTGAATTCTTACAGAGTGTACTCAAGTGTAAGGATCTGAATGGAGTACAAATTTAAATGTTTCTTCACAGACGATCATAATAATTTTAGCTTGCCAGTGTCAGTAGCCCAGTATTCCATTGTCAGTATCCCACGAGTCGAATAGAAACCAATCACATCGCCAATCACACTTTAGATGAGTGTGTGTGTGTGTGTGTGTGTGTGTGTGTGTGTGTGTGTGTGTGTGTGTGTGTGTGTGTGTGTGTGTGTGTGTGTGTGTGTGTGTGTGTGTGTGTGTGTGTGTGTGTGTGTGTGTGTGTGTGTGTGTGTGTGTGTGTGTGTGTGTGTGTGTGTGTGTGTAGCAAGTGAGCGAGCGAAATAACGGAAGAGAGAAGATGAAGGGAGCCCTGAATCCTGTTATTACGGGCTGTTCTGGCAGGCAATATAACCAGACGTGATAATGACTGTACGGACAAAATGTACGACTGTTTCCTGAGAGCAAGTCAGCATGGCACTATGTTCGTTTAGAAAACACTTAGATGAATTTCATATCGTAAGCATTCCATGTCATGCTATTGATGTATTGCTGATGGGGTCGTATCCATCTCTCTGCCAGCAGGATACTGCCATGTAATAGTGTGAAGAGGCTGTGGGAGAGAGGCTAAATCAGATTGTGCTGAAGTGGTGCCCAAGGCTAACTCTCCAGGGTCAACCTATAACAGGGCTAAAACTCCTTCACTTTCTCTTACCTGAGAGTATAGGCCGGGTAATCGTCACTTAGCCTCTCCAAAAAAAAGCCCTATACACAAATCATCTGTTATCAACAAAATACATCAATTATGGCTCAAATTCCTCAACGTGTTAGTGTGGTCCAAGCACAGATACAGTTCCAGCTGTCAACAACATTCTATCAACATTCAATCAACATTCAATACCTCCCAACTGCCCCAGAAGCTGCCCTTTTCCTTGATGATTACACTGTCTCTTCACACCCTGCAGAATCTGTCCAGCCTATGAACCAATCCAGACACACATTGTCCAAAACTGTGATTTAGCCATTGGATTACAGCTAATCTGGATGACTGTAGTAAACCCCCAATCCCTCGCCACCAACAGATTAGTGTTCCATTTCAAATGAACACAGTCACCTGCATTACTGTTGCACACTACTGTGCCCTAATGTCAAGGATGGATGCAAGAATGAAATGAAAAACACATCAGTGTGTCAGGAATACCAAGATTTGTCTGATAAACCAGGAGGGCTAGGATCCATTTTGTTAGACTAAAACCTTTTGACACAAACAGTGACAAAAACTATTTGTGGCCCATGAGGGAATCAAACCCACATGCCTGGTTACCAGCACCATGATCTAACCCACAGGCCTGGTTACCAGCACCATCATCTAACCCACAGGCCTGGTTACCAGCACCATGATCTAACCCACAGGCCTGGTTACCAGTACTCTGATCTAACCCACAGGCCTGGTTACCAGCACCATGATCTAACCCACAGACCTAGTTACCAGCACCATGATCTAACCCACAGGCCTGGTTACCAGCACCATGATCGAACACACAGGCCTGATTACCAGCACCATGATCTAACCCACAGGCCTGGTTACCATCACCATGATCTAACCCACAGGCCTGGTTACCAGCACCATGATCTAACCCACAGGCCTGGTTACCAGCACCATGATCTAACCCACAGGCCTGGTTACCAGCACCCTAATCTAACCCACATGCCTGGTTACCAGCACCATGATCTAACCCACAGTCCTGGTTACCAACACCATGATCTAACACACAGGCCTGGGTACCAACACCATGATCTAACACACAGACCTGGTTACCAGCACCATGATCTAACCCACATGCCTGGTTACCAGCACCATGATCTAACCCACATGCCTGGTTACCAGCACCATGATCTAACCCACAGGCATTTAAACCACAACTAATACAAAAAATAATGAAGAATCGGGAAGAAAGTGTAATATCAGGAGTGACAGATTGATTCGCTAGATGAAGGGAAGGGAAAGCCACAGGGCCATAAAACAACATTACAGACTGGTCTGCTTCTCCCATCCATCCTCTTTATGGACCCAGCAGCTGAACTGGTGTGTTAGAATTCTCCTCCTGTCTTCACGAGACTGGACTCCATTCAAAGAACACACCACCACCACCATGCTTAATTCACAAGTTCAATGTCCCATTAAGTAACATGCATGTTCGGCTATACTGCAGACCCTGAAGCCTATAAGGTTTAACCTATCATTAGAAATGCAAAGCTCACAGATATCTACACTGTAATTACACTGACTGTACATGGCTATTTACATACTGTTAGACTGATAAAGCATCACTCCTTGTCTCCTCTCCTTCATGTTGACTGAAAAACACAGGATAAGTCAAAGGAATATAGAGAATGATCACTAATTTACTTTCACCTATCTTGTGCTTGAATGTCACTGCAGAGGAAAGGACTGGTTAAATAGATCCTCAATTATTCACAGCGTGGGGCGAGTCCAGCACAAAGCAGGCACGTGTCTTCATTCAACAAAGAGAGAGATGATAGCTACTGGCTGATAGTGATGTAATCGGTAATCTGTCTGTCTGTCTGTCTGCATGGTGCTTACAGAAGAGATGACACTGTCTGTCTGTCTGTCTGTCTGTCTGTCTGTCTGTCTGTCTGTCTGTCTGTCTGTCTGTCTGTCTGTCTGTCTGTCTGTCTGTCTGTCTGTCTGTCTGTCTGTCTGTCTGTCTGTCTGTCTGTCTGTCTGTCTGTCTGTCTGTCTGTCTGTCTGTCTGTCTGTCTGTCTGCATGGTGCATACAGAAGAGATGACACTGTCTGTCTGTCTGTCTGCATGGTGCGTACAGAAGATATGACACTGTCTGTCTGTCTGTCTGTCTGACTGTCTGCATGGTGCGTACAGAAGAGATGACACTGTCTGTCTGTCTGTCTGTCTGTCTGTCTGTCTGTCTGTCTGTCTGTCTGTCTGTCTGTCTGTCTGTCTGTCTGTCTGTCTGTCTGTCTGTCTGTCTGTCTGTCTGTCTGTCTGCATGGTGCATACAGAAGAGATGACACTGTCTGTCTGTCTGTCTGTCTGTCTGTCTGACTGTCTGCATGGTGCGTACAGAAGAGATGACACTGTCTGTCTGTCTGTCTGTCTGTCTGTCTGTCTGTCTGTCTGTCTGTCTGTCTGTCTGTCTGTCTGTCTGTGTCTGTCTGTCTGTCTGCATGGTGCATACAGAAGAGATGACACTGTCTGTCTGTCTGTCTGCATGGTGCGTACAGAAGAGATGACACTGTCTGTCTGTCTGTCTGTCTGACTGTCTGCATGGTGCGTACAGAAGAGATGACACTGTCTGTCTGTCTGTCTGTCTGTCTGTCTGTCTGTCTGTCTGTCTGTCTG